>NC_057353.1:19482500-19782500 GCF_016509475.1 Prionailurus bengalensis | reverse complement strand
GGAGAAGAGAGAGAGAGGGAGACACAGAATCCGAAGCAGGCTTCAGGATCTGAGCTGTCAGCACAGAGTCTGATGTGGGGCTCAAACTCATGAACCGTGAGATCATGACCTGAGCTGAAGCCAGAAGCTCAACCTACTAAGCCACCCAGGCGCCCCTTCCTTAATTTATTTTCAAGACAAGGAAGGGCACCTGGGTGGCTCGGTCAGTTAAGCATCCAATTCTTGATTTCAGCTCAGGTCTTGATTTCAGGGTTGTGAGTTCAAGTTCTGCACTGAGCTCTGTGCCCAGCATGCAGCCTATTTAAAAGTATATATATAAAGACGAGGACTATATGCTGAAGAGGTAGATTATGACAGATACCCATATTAGCTTTTTCAGGCCCTTGTAGGTTAATTTTGAATTTATTTAGCACCCACTATATTCCCAGCATGGTCCCAGTATCTGAAATACAACATAAACAAAGCACTACCTCCCTTTCTTGTTGCTCTCAGGCCAGTGGAAGAAACAGGTATGGAAGCACATGATGGATTAGGGGCCATGCTGGAGGCATGTCCAAGGCTGTACAAAGGAAAGTTCCATCTACCCTGATGGAAGGGAGAATGGTTTTGGTGAAGAAAGATCCCCGAGGGCAAGGCATCTGAAACTGGGTCATGAAGAGTAGGTAGGGCTTCCTCGGGGGGAGAGAGGGGGAAAGACAGAGGAGACAAGATGTGCAAAGGCATGAAATATAAGTGAGGGAGATGAAACCACCAGATGCCTTAGGGGGAAGTGCGAGTTATTTCCATGAAGCACAGAACAAAAAGGAATAGCCCAACAGAAACAGGAGATGGCTAGATGGCCCAGAGCTCATTGGCCTTCAGAGGAGAGTTGCTTAATGCTCATGCCAAAGGGACACGATGGAGAATTTGAAGCAGAAAAGACTTGATTGGATACTTGTATGGTAACTCGAGCCACGGAGTAAAGGATAGACAAGAGGCATCAAGACTCTGGGGGATAAGTGGGTCAGGTGACCAGTTAGGGAAGAACTAGGAGACAAGAGAACGGTCTGGAGATCGTGGCTGTAGTGAAAGGGAGAGATACAAGAGATGATAAGGAAGGTGAATTCAAATGTGTTCACCTCAACTTACTTGTTCTATAGATTGGCGAAAACTTAAACCACCAGCCACAAACATGCTAAAGTCATACCTCCAAGACTTCATTTGGGCGTGTTGCCTGAAAACCGATACTCTTGTTTAAAAAGTGAAGGGAGAGACAGCAGACGCTGCAAATCAAAAATCATGACCCGCTGCTGGGTTTTAGCATATGTGCTTCTAGCTAAAGCCAAGGGATTAACTCTGTTGGGATTCCACGATTCGGTTCAAACTGGAAATAAAAGTCCCATTCCATGGAGACCAAGTTCCAGCATGGAGGGTTTTGTCCTCAGGAACCCTAGCCAGAGGAGCCCTGTAAGGAAGCCCCGCGTGCTCTGCAAGCCCGAAGCCTAAAAGATACCGGTGATGGTCCGGTTGGGTGTGATGGGTAAGCCCAGCTGAGCGATTCCTGAGAGCGAGGAATTTGGTTCCAGGAATGAAAATGAGTGCCGGTGACAACTTCTGAGGACAAGCTTTTGATCTCTTCTAGGGTACCCTGGAAGGTCAGACCTTGGAGGCCTGACCTTGGCCCTAGACTTACAGACAAGACCATAGGGCTGGGCCATTACAGAAAGTGAGAGGGTAAGACACTGAATCAGATGGTGAAGGTAAGCTGGAACCACCAGAATTTGGCGGGCTTTCCAAGTGCTCTAGAATTAACCCAGGTTAGCTAATTCTTCAGAAAAGCATCGTCTCTAAGGTGGCAGTAATGAATTATCACCAGAAGATATATACAACACCATTACTTCCAACTATGTAACAATTGTCACAGGCTGTGATAAATCATTCCTTTAATAATAATAACTGTTAAAAGAGAGTAATAGTATCTATGCTCATATACATTGCGTAGAATTACAGTCATAACTGGGGTGCCTGAGTGGCTCAGTCTTTCAAGTACCTGACTTCAGCTCAGGCCACGATCTTGGAGTCCGTGGGTTTGAGACCCACATCAGGCTCTGTGGTGATAGCTCCGAACCTGGAGCCTGCTTCAGATTCCGTGTCTCCCTCTCTCTCTGCCCCTCCCCAGCTTGTGCTCTGTCTCTCTCTCTCTCTCTCTCTCTCTGTCTCTTAAAAATCAACAAACATCAAAAAACTTAGAAAAAGAATTACAGCCATAAACTCATACTCTTGGAAATAATTCTGCCCAAATACTTAACGAACTTCTTGACCAAGAGCTTCTGAAGGTGCACAATCGAATCCTTGACTTCTAGAGTAGCTGTGCTTGCTCTTTTTCCTCCATCCCATTACTTGAGGACCCTCCCCAGACTGTACCGAAAACTAAGGACCAGAATAGTGATGCTGAAACAAAACCCAAACGCCTTACAGTCAACACAAGTTCGTTCTATAGACTTAGGTTGCTGGTTCAGACACTCTAGTTAAAGCGCCAACCCCCCCAGTGTTCACTCCGTGTTTACTGAGCATGTGAAAGGTCAGCAAATGAGCTGAGCAAAGGAGACTAACAAGTGAAAAATCCAGCGTCTCACCCAGCTCCACATCTTGGTCATCGGTGAGCACAAGAATAATGTTGGGTCGGATGTTTTTTCGTTCCTGCTGTATCCGTCCTCTGAACCTCTGGGATCTGACAGTCGAACAGAGGGTCCCCAGCAGTTCTGTGCCCAGGACCGCCAAAATCAGGGCACAGCAAGAATACTTCATTGTGTTTGGTCCAACGTCGCAAAACTGACAAGACGTCTCAGCCTCCTGGTTTCTGCAGGTCTGGGCAGTCAGGGAAAAAGGGAGAGGGAGAGATGAAAATGAAATCCAAACCCCAAACACAGTTGCAGAAAAAGGGCTACAACTAAGTGGGAACTGGCACATGAGTCAGAAGCGGCAAACCCTCACAGGCTTTGGATAGTTTTTTAAGCACTTGATTATTTTGCAAATTCACTTTTGTCCTTTATTCTCATTCCAACTTTTTCCTATTTCAAAAGTCACTGCCAAAATATAATTTCCCACACAGAGCTCAAATGTAAAAGCCTTTTGACGAGAGCTAATACCTTGAAGTAGGTATCCTGGTTGAAGAATCAATTCCTATGCTCAGAGGTATCCAGACCATCTGCAGATGGGGTCCTAGAGGGCGAGAAAAAATACAAAGGAAATGTCAGTCAAGGATTCTGATACAGATTTTGGTCTGAAGCAGTTTCTTAAAGTAGCATATTATCTATGTTTATAAATATAAATGTCAATAATCTGTACTCCAAAAGGGAGAAACAGAAGAAAACAATATTCAGAAACTGCTAACAAATGACTCAAAAAGTATCTTCATTTCATAATCGGACCCATGAAACAATGACATAGGTATGTCCCTGCTCACACTCTGATAGTACTTTAAACGTCCCCAGGAAACTCACGGTGGACCAGAAAGAGCCACCAGTGCCTGTGAAACCCCAGCGCGTCTGGAGAGTGCTTGCTTCTGGGGAGCGGTTGGCATGAAGGGGTGTGGTGGGGGAGCGTCGACTCACCTGCATAGATACTGAGTACTTATCAAGCAGAATAAAATGCAAAGCTGTCATTTGTCATCTGCATTATGTCACTCAGTACCCAGGAGAGTTCTTTCTGCTGACAAAGACTTCTTAGTAAGTGACTGGGAGGGCAACCTTTCCCAGCCCCCAGAAGCTCCTAACTGTCCTCCATCAATCACCAGGGGAAGGGGTGCTTCTTCCGGGCAAGGCTTGTCCCTCCGTCCAGCCCGTGTCCTTGGCACGCCAGCGCCTAAGGGGACAGAGCCCTCCTTGACTGTCAGCACCAGCCTCACTATTATCAAGACCTGTAACAGTGTCGCGAGCACGGAGGCTTTGCTGCGGCAGACCTAAACCTGCAAAGCTAAATGATTGATTGGCCCTGGAGCTGGAGGTTAGAGGCTACCCTTCCACATTAAAAATAAATAAATACATAAAATCTGGAGGGGGTGCTGCACAAGCTTTGCAAATCGGCCCAAGAGGAGACTTCGGAAAGAGTTGGAAGAAAGCCCCTTTCACTTTAGAGCACCAACCTGCTGAAAGCGTTTCTCTTGGACTTCTGATAGCAAAGGGCTCATTAAAATAATAATAAAAAAAACCCCACAACTCTTTCTTTCGGATGTCACGAGGAAATGTCTGTATGGGAATTGAGGCTGCCCTAAAATTAATTAGATAGCAGCCCGCTTCATCAACCACTCTGTCCCCACACACCTGAGGGTCTGTATTTTGAATCGCAACAATGAACTGGCATCAGATAAATAAGCATAACAAATTAAGTGTGAGAGTTGCACAGCAGAAGGAAAGGGACCCCATCACTCATTTCCATGCCTTAAATTCTGGAGGGTGACATGGGGCAGTGGGAGAAGAAAGAAGAAAGACTGTGGACTGTTTACCCCCCACCACACACATTATTTTGTTTTACAAACACACACACACCCCTATTATTTTAAACTTTATGAGCTGTTTTGTAAACAGTTCTAATGTTTTTCACTCTGCAGCCTGTAATTACTCTGAGAGAGAGAGAGAGAGAGAGAGAGAGAGAGGGGAAGAGAGACACTATAAGAAACAGATTTTATAAGGTTTGGTGGTGTTTCTTTCTCTTTCTTTCTTTCTTTCTTTCTTTCTTTCTTTCTTTCTTAATAACTCAGGGTTATTTCAGTGATTGCTGAACACTGAGAGCCTGCAATTTTTCTGCACTGACTGTTTGGTTTCTGTGCATTTGTTTCAAATCATGAGAAAAGTGATACAAGCATGAAAGGCAGGCGAAGGAAAGAAAGAAGTCAAACAATGGCTGTCTCCAGCAGAGTAGCAGAGTCTAAACAGTTACATACAGAAATTTCTTCCAGGGTTGGTCTTTTAAGTAGCAAGAGTTTGCTCACCTCTCCAAGCCTGCAAGGGTGTGTGAAGAGAGAGTGAGCAAGGGTTTTTTGCATCCGTTCTGGTGTGAACCAGCCTCTGCTGACAGTAGTGACCCGGAAATTACACTCAGACTCACAGCGTCGGGCAAACAGTGGCGGTTGGAGTTTAAAGAATCGGCCACACATGAAACTGAAAATTCTGCACAATTAAGATGCTGATAACATTCCCTGGAACCCAATCAACATTGCTGGTTATTCTTTTCTTTATCTTATTTACTTTGCCTCTTCCTTTAGGAAAAAGAAAATTAGCCTTAATGGTCCCTTGAATAAACTGCATTCAACTACACCGAAAAGCATTTCCTAATAAAGGAAAGGGACAGCCAAGTAGATGCATGTTTTTTCGCCTACAAAGTGACCTTCCTTAGAGTGTTAAAGGTGCAGAAGGAGCCTACATTTTTTTTCTGCTGCCGTTTGTTATTGATTCAGGAGGTGCACATGTAAACGCAGAGAAACTCAGTGGTACAGAACACAGGACTTTCAGGCAGGTCTGACCCGCAGCACATCATCTTTACACCATCTCCCTTCACAAAAACACAAAGCACAGCACTCTGAAAAGCCTGCAAACAGACAATTCCTTATTCAAAAATGACCTTTTAAAACCTGTCATCTTCTCACTGCCTGGTTTCCATCTCCATAAGGAAAAGACGTGAAGAAGAAGAAGAAGAAGAACGGGGAGGGGGAGGAAGGGGAGGAGGATGAGGGGGGAAGAGGAGGAGGAGAAGAAGGAGGAGGAGGGGGAGGGGGAGGGGGAAGAGGAGGAAGGAGGTAGGAGGAGAAGGAGAAGAAGAAGGAGGAGGAAGAGGGGGACGGGGAGGGGGAGGAAGGGGAGGAGGACGAGGGGGGAGGAGGAGGAGAAGAAGAAGAAGGAAAAGAAGAAGAAAACCCTGAGAGACAAATGCAGAGCTTGACAAAAGAGACAAGGATGTTTGAATTGGATACTTTGTAGCAGATGACAAGTGTCCTTAGAGACTAACAATTTGTCCTGAGAAATAGCAGAAAGTGGGAGAAATGGAAAGTGAGCTCAAGGAATGGTGTTGTATTCATGAATCAGGACTAGAATACAAGTTGCCTTTTCTTCAAGTCCTAAACTGAAAATACCAATGGTAGCTATGGACAGTGGATGTGGAAAGCTTTTAGGACTTCAAGCCAAACTATAAATGTGACAATAAAAGTTTCAAGTCACAGGGGAGCCTGGGTGGCTCAGTCGGTTAAGTGTCTGACTTCAGCTTAGGTCATGATCTCACGGTCCATGGGTTCAAGCCCCGCGTCGGGTTCTGTGCTGACAGCTAGGAGCCTGGAACCTGCTTCAGATTCTGTGTCTCCCTCTCTCTCTTCCCCTCCCCTGTTCACACTCTGTTTCTCAAAAATAAACGTTAAAAATAAAAGTTTCAAGTCACATATAAAGGGGGAAAAGGAAGCTGACCAGGGAGACTTCAAACCAACTGGATAGAAGTCTAGCTCACTTGTTCACTGAGCAACACCCACCCTAAATCAAGACCCTCGTTGCCTCAGCAGGTAGACCTGTCCTCACCAAGCTCCCCTGTCTGGGCGGTTGGTGCTGAGGGACGGCAACACACTGAAAGGCTCTGCTTTGTCTGTTGCAGTGGTTCTCAAGGTGTAACCGGGACTTTTGGGCGTCCCTGAGATCCTTTCTAGGTAGATTCCATGAGGTCAGCACGATATTTTTTTTTAATGAAATTTATTGTCAAACTGGTTTCCATACAACACCCAGTGCTCATCCCAACAGGTACCCTCTTCAATGCCCATCACCCGCTTTCCCCTCTCTCCCACGTCCCATCAACCCTCAGTTTATTCTCAGTGTTTAAGAGTCTCCCATGGTTTGCCTCCTTCCCTCTCTGTAACTCTTTTAATTTTTCCCCCTTACCCTCCCCCATGGTCTTCTGTTGAGTTTTTCAGGATCCACACATGAGTGAAAACTATGGTATCTATCTTTCTCTGTATGACTTATTTCACTTAGCATCACACTCTCCAGTTCCACCCATGTTGTTACAAATGGCCAGATTTCATTCTTTCTCATTGTCAAGTAGTATTCCATTGTGTATATAAACCACATCTTCTTTATCCATTCATCAGTTGATGGACATTTAGGCTCTTTCCATCATTTTGCTAGTGTTGAAAGCGCTGCTATAAACACATTGGGGTACAAGTACCCCTATGCATCAGCACTCCTGTATCCCTTGGGTAAATTCCTAGCAGTGCTATTGCTGGGTCATAGGGTAGATCTATTTTAAAATTTTTTGAGGACCTCCACACTGTCTTCCAGAGCAGCTGCACCAGTTTGCATTCCCACCAACAGTGCAAGAGGGTCCCCGTTTCTCCACATCCTGTCCAGCATCTATAGTCTCCTGATTTGTTCATTTTAGCCAATCTGACCGGCATGAGATGGTATGTCAGTGTGGTTTTGATTTGCATTTCCCTGATGAGGAGTGACATTGAGCATCTTTTCATGTGTCTGTTGGCCATCTGGATGTCTTCTTTCAAAAAGTGTCTATTCATGTCTTCTGCCAATTTCTTCAGTGGATTATTTGTTTTTTGAATGTGGAGTTTGGTGAATTCTTTGTAGATTTTAGATACTAGCCCTTTATCTGCTATGTCATTTGCAAACATCTTTTCCTATTCCATCTATTGCCTTTTAGTTTTGTTGATTGTTTCCTTTGCAGTGCAGAAGCTTTTTATCTTGATGAGATCCTTTTTGGCGAGATTCCATGAGGTCAGCACTATTTTTTTTTTTTTTTTTGCCAGAGAGAAAGAGCTTGTGCGTGCGTGTGAGTGGGGGAGAAAGAGAGAGACTCCCAAGTAGGCTCTATGCTCAGCGTACAGCCTGACACAGGACTTGAGCCAATGACCCTGGGATCGTGACCTGAGTCAAAAGCAAGAGTTAGACACTCAACTGTCTGAGCCACCCACGCACCCCAAGGTCAACACTATTTTGATAAGAATACTGACACATTTCCTTTTTTCACTTTGTTGACATTTGCACTGATTGGGTGTAAGAGCACCAATGGGTAAGACTGCTTATGTCCGAATAAAGGGAACATCACATGCAGTTAAAACAAAAAAAGCCAGTTTCATTCAAGATGAAACAGTAAAATGATGAACTGTACTCAATCCTGACCCTCAAATGCACACCTTTTTCCCATTAATTTTGTTTTATGAGACAGGAGCTACATGCAAAGCCCCTTTGTTGTCTATGGAGGCTGACGGTAGTGGAGGAACAGCATTTGTGTGGCTGAGTTGCAAACTAGACACTGCCTTTTGCTCACGGAACTCTATTTTTACTTGAAAGAATTATTTGGACTTGGATATTTGGCAGGCATTTCTTACAGAATGAATGAAATGAGCCTGTCATTTCAAGGAAAGCAGCTGAGAGTATTTGTCCTACTTGTTGCCAATGATTGAAATGTAGCTTCCAAGCAAAAATCAGAATTTTGGAAAACTTGTATCTGCCACCATGAACTGGGCAGTTTCCCAATGTGTAAGACCTTTTGATGACATTGATGTTGATACTAACAAACATTATTTTTTTTGATACTGAAAAATCAAATGTGCCAACATTTAGCACATTGGCATAATTCAGCGAACCAGTATTTCCCAAATGACCAAATATAATGCTACAGAATCATACATGAGCAAAAAAATTTCAAAGTGGAAGATGACCGTTGGATTTTAATGTAACAGAGTGTGAAAGTGCATTGATAGGGTTTCAGATTACTTACGACAGCTAATCTTTAAGAAATCACCACCTGTCAAGTTTTGGCATAGTATCAAAGGAGATCTACAAGTGTCTGAAAAAGCTATTAAAATACTTCTCCTTTTCCAACTACTTATCCATGTGAAGCTGAATTTTATTACTATATTTGAACCAAAACAATATATCTCAACAGATTAAATGCAGAAGTAGATATAAGAATCCAGCTTTCTGCTATTCAGATAAATGTGTGTAAAAATGTAAAACAGTGTCACTTTAGTCACCAATATGTTTTTGGTTTGGAAAATATAGTTGTTTTTCACAAGATATATCTTTTAACATATAATAGATTTATTACTGTTATTCTCAAAAGAGTTTTAAAATATTTAAAAAATTTCTCAGTTTTAATTTCTAATTATCAATTGGTAATTAAAACATGAACAAAAAAGGGGCACCTGGGTGGCTCAGTACATTAAGTGTCCAGCTCGGCTCAGGTCATGATTTCACGGTTTGTGGGTTTGAGCCCCACCTCAGGCTCTGTGCTGACAGCTCAGAGCCTGGAGCCTGCTTCACATTCTGTGTCTCCCTCTCTCTCTGCCCCTCCCCCACTCATATTCTGTCTCCTTCTGCCTAGCAAAAATGAATAAAAATGCAAAAAAAAAAAAATTAAACATGCACAAAAGCTCTTGAGGGTCTTCAGTCAATTTTAATAATATAAAGGGATCCTGAGCCCAAAAGGTTTGAGAATTGCTGGCCTATCGTATACCTGGCTCCACCGTGAAGCCCAGACTTTCACCTCTAACCCTGTAGATCTGGCCCTATTCACAAACTTATTCACTTTTTTGTCCCTTAAAGCCCTGAAACTATCCTAAGTTCCAAATGCCTAGCATACATACAGGTTGTTGCTGAGTGATGACACCCTGTGTTTTGTTTGTTTTTTAATCTCAGGTAACACAGAGTCTTACAAATGAATGCCCACACATCTAAAGTATGTGAAAGACCAGATCGGAACAACCCACTCAGCACAGAGATAAACCTCTCAGGGATGGGGTAAAGGAATTATTTCTAGTACAAAGCAATGCCACCCCAGTTAGGAAAGAGAAAAAAAGGGATACCATAACCAATCAAAACAGCAGGAGAGACTAAACCAGCATTATGCAATTATTCAAAGCTGAATTTAGCCAGAACATACTTAGTTTAATCCTAAGAGTGAAGCAAAATAAGGTTATACCAGCAAGAAGCTGGTATCCGCATCCCACCCCCTCCGCCCACAACCACTCTACATACATTTCTAAGGATGGGCTTAAATGGCCTTTTCCCTTAATTTTGGCTCTCAAGTTTCCCCTACATTACTTCTTTTCTTTAGGAGAAGCCTTCAGGACATGTTATCTTCTTTATAATCTACGTGAAACCATGAAGGAGCTAATTTTTTCTTTTAAAAACCCCATAGATGGCAAACTTCATCTACTGTTAATTCCCAGGAAGCCTATTTCCCAAACTAATTTATTACAACTCCAAGCAAAGAAGACAGACAACAGTCTCCTTCTGGTGAAATAACATTTTTATACCCCTGGAATAATAAATCTCTTCCAACAACTAATGACAGCTGAGAAGTGTGCATCTCTGACCTGGAACACCTTTGGGGGAAATACTTGGCTAAATGATGAAGTCCTCCCTCAACAGTATTTGCTTTCTTCCCTTTCTCCCTTTTCACTCTTTCTCCCACCAACATGTGAATCCCCTGAAATTGAAAGGAACCTTGAAAAGCCATCTATTCACAGAATTGTTGTATTAGTTGTCCCTGGGGTATGGTGAGAAAGATTTTGTTTTTATTTCATTCATGTCTGTATTGGATTTTTTCAATGATCTGTTGCATTATAAAAATGGAGATAAAAAAACAAGAAAAAAATGGAGATAAGTAGATTTAAGTTTTCCACACTTACCCTCTGTCTTCTTAGGGAGGAAGAGAATAGATAGAAGGAGCAATGATAACACGAAATGAGAAGTTATAGCAAGAAATGTATGTTTGAGATGCAGCCTCACAAAGATAGGAAGTTAAACCATAAAAATGAACTTTCCGAGGGCATTTTAGAGAATCCCAAAAGTCCAAGACTAAGATTTGTCCAGCTTCTGTCAAATAGGAATCAGCAAAACAAAGGAAAACAAAGCGATCTAAAAATTATTGAAAGAACCAAAGGGATCTGATATTCCTGATGCAGATGCTGTGAAGTGTCTGAAGGGTCTGATGATGGTCACCAGTTTCCATGGTGGCAGTGAGAGCAACAAAATTATTGGAGTTCTAAAAAAAAGGCGCATCAGGAATTTCAGTTCAAATGGGCCTGGTGAAAGATAGCGATATCGACAGAAAGAATTACAAATGTGGTCTTAGATATCTTAGCTAGGTCTTAGAGTATATGGTTTAACAAACGAAACCGTATTAAATGTGCCTTCAGTTTTATGTATTTATAGCTGATTTATATTGAAGTATCTTAACATAGTTTGTCGCAATAACAGATAAATCCCAAATATCAATGGTTTAACACAATAAAAGTGTATTGTCGCTCATACTGCAAGTTACACACAGGGTGGTGGCAGGGAGCTTTGTTCTGCCCAGTCGCGCATGGACACAGGCTGACGGGGTTCCTGTTGCCTTGTAGCCGCACTGGACCAAGAGAAGGAGAAATAAACTGGAGAATCTTGCAGGAGAGCTCTCGGGGCTCCAACTTGGAAGTGACTCGGATCATGTCTAACATTTCACTGGCCGTAACTAGTCACATGGTTCCCTCCAGCTGTCAGAGGGCTGAAAACATGGTGGAGCAGATGAAGTGTTTTCAGAGCACGACTGTCCATGCCACAAGCATCAAGTTTCATCAGCACCTCTTGCATTTATCTTTTTCTCTCTCTAGACACACACATAGGTGTGTGCATGCACACACATGCACATACTAAAGAGATGTGCATATTCAGACTCATGCAGACACATATGTCAAGTAATGAAGAAACATAGTCTTTGCAGCTTAAAGTTCAACTATTCCTAGCTGCTGAAAAATGCATCTTTTCACAGATTCATACATTTTTTGGGGGGGAGATGTTTCGTTTTAGTTTGTGTCCCTGATGTACATAATCTGCCACAATACAAATTTATTCTAAAGTTCCACAATCCTTGCAAAGCATTTAAGTTGAAGAAAATATTTTCAAAGAACCAATTAGAAGCTATATTTATGTTTCAAAAGCGTTTCTCCGAATATTTTCTTGCAGTTAAAATCTACGTGGGGAAAGAAGGCGCACCTGACTTTACAACATCAATTAAGCCACAGTCAAAAAAGTTCCACTGGCCTACTTTTTATGCCGGCAAGCTTACCACCAATATAATGCTCGTTAACATTTTCTAAGGGTTTCAATACAGCAGAGTAGAGTTACAAGTTCCTTCTGAGGGATCCTGCTGGCCTCACACAGAGTGATGACCAAGAAAGGGAGTCTGGGAAACAGAGTGTGCAAGATGAATACGCATTTCAAAACAATGCAAGTTCCTAGCTCAAGACTTAGGGACAAATGCAGACAGTAACTCTTTTTCTCCTCCCCCAATGTCATACTTACAGGAGAAACTTAAAAAAAAAAAAGAGATTCATATTTAAATCAACTCTTTGCTCAGAGCCATTTTCAAGGAAACTTTAAAATTCAGATTAGGTCATCTATTGATATTTCAAAAATACTCCTTCGCAAGTATTACTGGGAAATACTATTTTGAGATTTCTTTGTATTGTTGGTTAAATATGTGATTCCAAGTCTTTTAATGACAAAATCATCTTCAACACGCGCGTTACATGTACCTACATCCTTACACCATCTTCAGATTGTTGTCTGTCCTTTGGTTGTAGGCTTTCCTCCAAACAACTAACACACACAGCCGTGCATTTATGAAGTAAAAAGAGTAATTCTACTTAAATTTCAAGTGACATTCAAGCCCGCAATCATGGCAGATACTATTATAGTAGAACAAATCGAGTAACGGACAGGCCCCTCCAGGAAAATTCATTAATCTTTGCCATAATGCGTGCATAAAGTATATGACAGGTGTCAGTGATCTGTTTTCATTGACATCTATCAGATAGATGGCATTCTTGTCCAATCAATTTCATCTACCAAACCTCAAATCGTTATCTGGACATGAAGATACTTATCAATGTCTTCGGATTGATTAGCACGTGAAGAGAGAGAGTAGGAGATTTTTAAGACCATACATTGACTAACATTTACTGATTCCAGTGATGCTACTGCATCAAAGGCCTGTACTAACTTGAAACTTAAAATATGACTTCTGTCTTAGTTTGTTGTTTGGACGGAAGCTGAGAAAAAATTTAGTTAATGAAAAGGAACGTTTTACTCTGTTGTTACGAAGAGTAAACTTTATGACATTTTAAGCGGAAGAATTCATAGAATGAAAATTCTAAGAGTCATAGTCACCTTAAACTATGATTTGTCATATTGGTAAAATAATCTTCCTGAAAAGGCTCAGATGAGGATCTCTGTCTATGGGTGTTTGGGGCAAATTTATGTTATTTTTACAAGAAATAAAATGTTAGTTTCTTTATAAACAGATGTTTACAGTTGGACAAGTCCTTAGATTTCACCTAGACCGCAAGTACTCAGTGGTGTTCCACTTCCAGAATTTATTTTCTAACTACTCTACTTTGTTTGAAATCTTCATTTCTCAGCACTTGTCACACAAAGGAGCTGATGTAATTAAACCAGATGATGTGCCCCACAAGTAAAATCAGCCATTCATGAAAGCTGGTCACCAGAGGCCATTTCAAACAATGCATATTTCAAAGTAATCTAAAGTAATCCCTTCTCTCTACTGATTTGGTTTCCATGAAGTCTTAAGCACATGTGTGCTACAAAAAAGAGGCTTATTAAAACCTGATGTGATATTAGAGATTATATAATGCAACAGGGTTGGGCTGATTTTAATATCTGAGTCTTCAAAAAGAAAGCAATTTTCAATTATATTCGTAAGCCGACTAAAAACGTTCTGCATACAAAGGTAGACGGTGTTTACTTATTAATTAAGAAAAGAAATAAAGAATGCTACCCTGGTATCTGAATGGGGTTTATATTTTATATATAAAATTGGCATGCAAAGGGGAGGAGAAACTAAAACAGTTTTCACTGGTGGACAAATTAGCAAAGCACAGCAAATATTTGCAACTCTACATAGTGAGGAGCTTGGATTACTTAGAAAATTCTTTATAAAGTTGTGACTCTCTAGTATATCATTCTTTTGGCTCCCTGTGGTGAAAGTACATCAAAATGTGTCCTAGAACAGCATTTGACAACTTAAAAATATAAGCTATTGTCATTTGAGGAACTGGATTCTTACAACTACTGAGCAAAGGGGCGCCTGGGTGGCTCAGTCAGTTTAGCATCTGACTTCAGCTCAGTCATGATCTCACGGATCACAGGCTCGAGCCCCATGTCGGGCTCTGTGCTGACAGCTCAGAGCCTGGAGCCTGCTTCAGATGCCGTGTCTCCCCCTCTCTCTGCCCCTCCCCTGCTCGCACTCTGTCTCTCAAAAATAAACTAAAAAGGCATTTAAACAAATTAAAAAAACAAAAACCAATTACTTCATAAGTCTGGCTGCCTATGTTATACCAAGACCTCCAGACATGGAGGGTCTCTGGAGATTTTGTTTGTTTGTCTGTCCTGATCCTTTATCTATTTTCTAATTGTACAGTTGACTCTTCAACAATATGGGTATAAACTGCAAGGGTCCACTTACACATGGATTTTTAAAAAATAAATACAGTAGAGTACTGTGAATGTATTTTCTCTTGTGATTTTCTCAATAACATTTTCTTCTCTCTAGCTTACTGTATTGTAAGAATACAGTGCATAATACATATAACATAAAACATATGTGCTAATTGACTATTTATATTATTGGTAATTTTGGTCAACCATAGGCTATTACTTAAGCTTCTGGGGAGTTAAAAGTTATACTCAGATTTTCGACTGTGCAGGAGGTCGGCACCTCTAACTCCTGTGTTGTTCAAGGGTCTCTGTATTTAGTTTCAATCGTGGATGAAAATATAAAAGATTAGATTTGATATGTTTCTAGTCCCATTTTAGGATCTTCTGCATACAACTCTATATCCTTGAAAAGCACATAAAAGAAAACATGCAAATGATCATGAACTGGTTTATGAAATTAGCAAAAAGCAACACCCTGACACACAGAAAACGTGCTATTCCTCAATGGAACACTGCTTCACGTACCCGATCATATATGAAAAAGATTTGCAACTGTACTTACGGGAGTTAATGTGCTGGACAAAACCTAGAAAATACATCATAGAAATCTCTCAGTTTGAAGGTGTTATGGACTGAATGTTTGTGTAGCCCCCACCTCCCCCCAAATTCATATGTTAAAATCCTAACCCGTAATGTGGTGATATTAGGAGGTAGGGCCTTTGGGAGGTAATTAGGTCATGAGGGTGGAACCCTCGAATGGGATTAGTACCCTCATGAAAGGGACCCCGGATATCTCTCCCACCCGCTTCCACGTGAGGACACCAAGAAGATGACCATCTGTGAGCCAAGATGTGGGCTCTCACCAGACACCAAATCTCCCACACCCTAATCTTGAACTTCTAGCTTCCAGAATTGTGAGAAATAAATGTTTGTTATTTATCACCCAGGGCATGGTATTTTTGTTAGAGCAGCTCAAACAGACTAAGACATTGGGATCTTAAAGTTCACCTGGTTACCTTTTAACTAATGAATAAAACTTCTCTAGAGCATCAATGGAAACATGCCCATCTAGGTATCACAGACCTTACCAGTCCACCTGTGTTGTTTGGGGCAACATTGAACCTTAGGAATTCTCCCTTTTGTTGAACAACAATTCTGCCCTCCTCTCTTCTAAATGTTTAATAGTTCTCTAGTCTACTGAGCCACACAAAATAATTCTATATTCTTCTCTAAACAAGCGTTTTAATCTTTGAAGATGGTTTCCATCAGACTCCTGAATCATTTTCTCTTAAAAAACATACTTATGTGGTGGAGAGATATGGGAGAACAGTGGAAGGGGTTATTGTTGAATTTGGTCATTCCTTGGTTAAGTACTGGATCAAGAGATTCTATAAAGCTGTAGTTGTACAAATAGGAAGCCAGTGTATATTTAATGCCTTTCTGGCTCAAAGGAATTTTGACTGCTAGACTCCTAATCAATGCTTTCCAAACTCACTAAGGAACATTTCCTTTATGTACTACTACTTTCGTTTTTGGACTAAAGTCGACTCGGATATCTTCCAAAATTTGCATAATTAACTTGTTAATCAGTTTTATTGGAGAATAAAGCCAGACAAGAAAGACGAAGATCCAGGCTAAGAGTTACAATCCAAGTACTGGTTTTTTTTTTTTTTTTCATCCCTTGACAATTTAGTCATTGATTTCTCTCCAGATTTTGACAAAGCATTCCTTCTAAGTAACATCTTCTTGGGGCGCCTGGGTGGCTCAGTTGGTTAAGTGTCCGACTTCGGCTCAGGTCACGATCTCGCGGTATGTGAGTACGAGACCCGAATCGGGCTCTGTGCTGACTGCTCAGAGCCTGGAGCCTGTTTCAGATTCTGTGTCTCCCTCTCTGTCTGACCCTCCCCCATTCATGCTCTGTCTCTCTCTCTGTCTCAAAAATAAATAAACGTTAAAAAAAAAAAATTAAGAAACATCTTCTTTACCACGTTTGATTCCCAACTTCAGAATAACTGGGTAGTTTAAAAGAGCCACGCAAGAGAAGAACACTTATTCTGCCATGAAACAAAGGCCCCAAGTTCAAGTACTTAAATCAGAAGGTAGAGTGGGGGTTCATCATAATCATCTGGAGGGATCGTTAATTACTCCAGAGTTCCAATTCAGGAATGGGGCCTCAGAAATTGCATTTTTAAGAAGTTCCCAGTGATGCTGATGCTGATAGTACTGGTCCAGGGGTAGAGCAGTCAGCCTACCAGCACTAGCAAAAGGCAAGGGACACGGAGCCAAGCCTGGGGAAGGTCTTTCAAGCCTTTTCACGAAGGCTGACCTTCAGGTTGGGCACTGGCTGGGGCCGCTGAGCATTCACAGGCCGTGACTATTGACATCGCCAATTATTTCATAGCTGATAGGATTCGTGTGTAAGATCATCTTCTGCAGAATTGCCAAGAAGGCAAACAGTCCACACACTCAGACCTCATTCAGCAGGCATGGACAGTGGGAAGTTTTCCATTGGAGAGCATGAAACTTCCCTCGGCAAACAATCGCCAAGCGGTTTTCAAATGACCCTCTGATATCCCTTTCTGTATGTTCTCCTTCAATGTCTGAAGAAGTTCCACAAATCCTTGACATACGGGAACTACTGGAGTCTGACAGTGGCCCTGGACAATGTTGAAGTTTGTTACATTTATTAAACCATTGTTACACACAAAGCTAGGTTTATGACCACTACATTTTATTTGGGATCTTTGCATAGTTGTTACTGGCAACTAAAGAGGTAGAGCGAGTTACCTGTTTTTATTTTAGTGAAGCCCAGCCCCCACCCCAAGGGGTCCAATTCTGTCTAGCTGTCTCTGCCAATCACCCACTCTGGGCCTTTTACCCCATCTATCACCTCTTCTTTTTTTTTATGTTTTTATTTATTTTTGAGGTGGGGGAGGGGCACAGAGAGAGGGAGGCGGAGGATCTGTAGTGAGCTCTGTGCTGAGAGAGAGCCTGATGTGGGTCTCGAACTCACGAACCGTGAGATCATGACCTGAGCGGAAGTTGGATGCTTAACCGACTGAGCCACCCAGGTGCCCCTATCACCTCTTCTTTGAGACACTGGCAGACAGACACAGATGCAGCCAAAATGAACTCTTGGCTAAACAATATGATCCAAAACATATACCAACCCCTTGTGATGCACAACGCATATTAGGTGCTCTGGGGACTCCAAGCTGAATTCTTCCCACACGGTGGGGGAGTGGGGAACGGGAGGAAGCCTGACAGAACTGAGCTGAGCAGACTGGACACAAGTAACTGGGAAAACAGAGCAAAGGTCAAGGCAGCAACCTTCCAAACTACTCTGTGTGTCTTCTTTCTTGCAGCAGCCACTTCTCAGAAGGAGACTAGGCAGTCCTGGCCGAGAAGGGGCATGAAGTTTGGAGTCTGAGTTTTCCAGTCGTCTGACTTCAGGGAGTCCATTCCCCCACTCTGTGGACTGCAGGGGGCCTGAGAGCTACAGGGAAGTGGCCCAACTTGAACTGGGAGCCTTTTCTCCTTCTTCCCTTCCCTGTCACCCATCCCGGGACTGTCTGCTTCTTCACTCCTCATATACCACTGCCCATCACCCTCCCCCGTCCCCACCTCCACTCCAACTACCCGAAGGACTTCACCGCTTCTTCCCTTTTGCCCTCCTGAGTCTCCAGTGTTGTTAATTTCCAGCTTCTGGATCAGACTTTACCTTTTCTCGAGACGTAACCATTTTCACTACTCATCTGTGGAGCAGTTACAGCATATTAAAACTTGCATGGTCATTAGTTCACTCTATCCTGCCTCATACCTATGAAGTAGGTACAACTCCCACTCTTTTTTTTTTTTTTTTTAATGAGGAAACTGAGATTCAGGGTAGTTAAGGAATCCATCCAAGGTTGCACAGCAAAATCTTTGTTAACCGTTCTGTGTTTGGATCTTCTTCAGAAGTATCTTTTCACTTTAAAAGATCTCGTACGCCTGGAGAATTTCCAGCTGGCAAAGTTAACAGGGAGAAGTTTTTTGGGTGAAAATGGGTGTCAGGTGTTGTTGCTGGTGTTTCAAGGTACCTGCCACTGTGCTTTACAGTATCTACGCCAGGGGAACAAAACAGGGCATCAGTATTGTGGCCACATACCACGTACAGGCCCCCTTTCACCTTTTACCAACAGAAGGCGACCCCTCAGAGCTCAGTAAAACAAAGAGTCGTTGCTGGGTGAGACAGTGGACTGGCGTGGCTCAACATGAATATTCAAGACCACGAGTCACAACTCCATGGATTCGAGGGTCTCCTCTATTTGTGTTTAGCATTGTGTAGTTGCGAGACAACTTGTGATGATTAATTAATCCTTGGTGCCGAGGCAGAAGGTGAAATAATTTGTGCATAGTCACGCAGTTGGTCATTCTCAGGCTGTGAGTTGGTGCTGGAGTGCTTCGTTTTCCAGAGACAGAAAGAAGATTGGACTTGACTTTCTGCTTTTGTGCCTGTGATCCAAGAGATCCACCCCCCAATCCCTGAAATTTTCTAAAAGGAGGGCAGGTGGCCGCCAGCTGTCCTTAATCCGCACCCTCGTGACATCATCCTCAATATCACCAGTCCCTGGAAATTCCACCCACCGAGATACCACACCCCCAGCGGGCCAGCCCCAAGGAGGCCATGGGGGCCCTCCCCGAGGCTTGGCTTCCTGGCTTGCTGGGTGGAAGAAGCACAATCTGGTTCATATCTTGCACGGGGCTGCTTGGGACCGTGTTTCCGCCCTCACGTGCAATTTTAACTGAGACTGTTCATAGTAGTACCTCAATTATCTATCACAGTAGGGGGAAGGAGGGTCTCCAAGTATGTGAATTTTCACAATACCTTCCTTTAACTATTTAAAGGCAGAACCTTAAACAAAAAGGAACCACTGTATTTGCCCAACAAACTCCCAAAGCTCAGTGGCTTATAGCAGAAAGGGGTTATTCCTCCCTGTGTTATTCCATAGTGGCTGCAGAGGTTGGTGGCTCTTTGAGTCTTCTTTTTAGGATTCAGGCGGAGGCAGCAGCCCTTCTGTGAGACACGGCATCCTCATGACCCACACCGGGAGCAGGAAAGCTGGTAGAAATGTGGAAAGCCGTTCACAGCATCTGCTTGCACTTGGCATCCGGCACACCTGCTTACGTGCCCTTGGCCAAAGCCAGCCGTGTGGTGGGGCCCAGAGAGGGCGGGGATACGTTCTGCTCCCTGGGCTGCTCTGCAAGTCCCATGCAGTGGGCAGGAACACTGAACTCTGGTCCCTTCTCTGGTGGGGGAGGAGTGGCAATAATTGGGGATTATGATATAACCTACCACATACACTTCCAAAAATTAATTACATATTTTCTAGCCTTCAAAGAATACTGGGAATGAGATCACTGTTTTGCTTCGTTTTATGGCTCTGGGTCATCATCGTTAACATAGACATTGCCTTTGTCTACAATTCAGGCTGCCCCCAAGGGATATGAGGATGTGGAAAGTTGTTTGACCAATGCGTAAATGACACCGGGCTGATCCTGCTGGGAATTGCTTATGAATGCTTTTCATAGTATTGCTTTTACCTCCTTTGAAAATATCACCAGGTACTATAAACGTATTTACCCCACCGAACTCCACTGTCTTTCTTCTAATATGCTAGGGAAGTACCAGAGAGATGGCTGGTTGGACCTTGTTAGCTCTGCATTTAAAGCAAGAGTCTCTTTCCAGGGTAGTGTGTTGGCTTCAGTGCACAGATGGTGTGACAAACATCAGGGTGTAGGCGCCTCATACGGTTGTTAGATTCCTCTTTGCTTTTGCTTGTGTCTCGCTGGTTGAGGGGGTTGGATACATAAAGTCAGAGGAGAACTGGCTTTGGACGAAGTTCCACAGGAGAACCGCTGCTTTGCCACTTTCCATATTTAACGGGAATGCTTTTCCACATAGTTGACTAAGCATTACCACTATCTGCCATTTCTTGATCGATTCCGTTTATTTTAATTGCCATACACATTGTATTCAGCATTCTTTTGTAGAGCCTCCGCTAAGGCGCTCAGGTTAGGCACTATTGGAAATAATGGATGAATGAGAAAAGAGTCCAGCTTTCAAATGGATAGTTACATACAATGCTAGGTAGAATTCAGTTCCAGAATGTGCAGGCAACAGCACTCTTTCTATAGGTAAGACAGACAGCACACTTTGAAAGGCCCGAGGATGCCCTAGAATGTGCACGTCCTTTGCTTTGGACTTATATTACCTTGAGCACCACAGTGGAGTCTGATGTTCATCTTTTTCAGATGAAAACAAACCCTCCAGAGCCATATTTGCCAGTCAAGATAGGTGAAAGTCAAATGTTACCAATCTGGTCAGTGGACAACTATTTCTTTTTTTTTTTTTAAATTTTTTTTTCAACGTTTTTTATTTATTTTTGGGACAGAGAGAGACAGAGCATGAATGGGGGAGGGGCAGAGAGAGAGGGAGACACAGAATCGGAAACAGGCTCCAGGCTCCGAGCCATCAGCCCAGAGCCCGACGCGGGGCTCGAACTCACGGACTGCGAGATCGTGACCTGGCTGATGTCGGACGCTTAACCGACTGCGCCACCCAGGCGCCCCAGTGGACAACTATTTCTTAGCTAATAGGTATTTGGCTCTCTTCTGAAAGCCTGACCTTACACTGGTAATAACTGCACTGTGAATGAAGTTGTCCCTCCGTGCAGGTGTTTTCTTTCATCTCAAATCCCATTTGAAGACATATTTGTTCTTCCATGAACAAAATAACTCCCGTGTTCACAATGCATCACAGTTCAGGAACGACTGTCATAAATGATCAAATTTGCGCTTTGCCACAACTCAATAGGAAAGAAGAGCCAGCACCGTTACTCCTTCACTAATGCACCGCTACCCCCCATGGGAGGGTCACTAGGCTGAAGCTAAAACTCACTGCACACTCAGGTCTCTGCTTCTGCAAGCGGTGGTTTTCCCCCCAGTAAATCAGTTCTTTTCCATTTCCCTCGTATTTTGTGACGACGCTCCAACTTGGTTATCTGTGGACATACATGCTAAAAATAGACTAAGGTAATGTGCAAACAGGCAAAGAAAAACGGCTTTGTGTGAGTTTTAAATTTTTCATTGCTACTTTTCTCTACAACTCAAGCGAACAGAATGTTGGTATTCAGTTTGCTTATTCTTTCTGCATAAACCCACTGACCGGTGAAAATACAAAGAAGCAATAATGTCCCTACTAGTAGGAATCGAGTGAGTAAAAGTGTTAATGTTGCTTTCTACAAATTTTAGCAATACTCTTAGGTTGATCAGAGTATTCATAGTAGAATCTTAGGCTTAAAAAATATGGGAAAAACAACTTTTGGTAAAAATATATCCATAAGATAATTTGGATTGAATATCTTAATGATTGCTAACTTGAGGAAAATCTCAAATTTTGATTTTTAACATTTTAATAGTCTTTTTATAAACACACACTGGAGACCTGGATTGGTCACACGGCTGAACATGCATTTGTAGGTGATCTGAAACTTGGCCCAAGCAGAAAGGACTGTGTGGTGAGAAGTTAGCACCTTCTCAGGGGACACCGGCTATAAAACTGTTGTCTTCTGGGTAGGAGTCATGGGGGAAAGGGCAGTAGGTGGCACAGTGATTCCTGGAAATTCACCTCACCCAAAGTCACTGCTTTGCCTGACCACTGGGATGAAGAGAGAGGCCACAATAGCATTCCTTACAATGACAGGGTACAATTTTTCCTTATTTTGTCTCTGTTGGTGACAACCTTTTTTCCTCCAGACAGATTCTGAGCTCATATAATTTCTGTTACCATGTGTTGAAAGGAAAAAATACGTTTTCATTTCTGAATGATGCAAATAGCCCTAACTTATCTGGCAAGGACTTTTCAATGTCTACCTCATCATTCATTAGCTTTTTCATTTGTAACAAGATCCCGATTATATTTGAGTGGCAGTGTGCCCAGCTTCAGGTGACATCACTCAGCTTCCCTTGCAGCTCTATGTGCCCACATGACTGAGTCTTTTCCAATGAGTTATAATGAAAGGGTTGTGTCAGACTTCTGGGAGGTTCCACACAAGAGTGTGAGGGGCCATCTGTCATACAACATGGCTGGAGCTTCAGCAGTCATCCCTGGACCATGAGATACTCTCACTGATGGAATGTCCCATGGTGGAACAGAAAGAGAAAAGCAGCCGGGGTCCCTAGTGACTCCTGTCCCAGCTCTGCCAGCCTGACTTTGGATTTCTTTTACTTGAGAGAATAAGACCCTTGTAGCTAAGGCACTAATTTGATTTCTGCTACGTGTAGTCAAATTCCCAACTATATCTAACTAACACTACTGTTTTCATCATTTTACCACCATCCTCGGTTTGAAATGTTAGGAAAACACGGCCTTTTAAATCAAACTAAACGCATTTGGTTCATATTCAAAATAGGGAAAAAAAACCTCACCAAAACCTGTGGTTAGTGAGCGATTTAAAGACACGAAGAACCACACAAACAAATGTGTAGTTACAACTTATGGCAAGTGCTATGAAATCCATAGGGGCAAGTGGGAACATGAATTTCTCTCAGCAGGCATTAAGCTCCAAACTAATATTTAAGGCAGTGTAAGGTCTCTGGGTCGATTAAAGAATGTTAGAAATCTCTTATTAGCTATGAAAACGAAAAACAGAAATGGATTCTTCTATTTTTTGATAATTTCTCAGGATCCAAGTAGATTTTATTATGGCATGAATAGTTCTTTAGCTTCTTAAAACAAATCAAAACAAACAAAAAAGCCTGAAATCACTTACATAGACAATATACCAGTACCGTACCTGAGTCTTATTTTCTTTCTTTCTTTTTTCCAGTGTGAATACTTTTATATGACTGAAGGGAAATAAGCCACATATTTTGAAAATGAATCCATTGAGAAGGTAACAGTAGATTTTAAAAAGGAGATTTCTATAATCAGTTGACGATTCCATTCACACTAAAACACATGTAATTGAAGCCTTAAAGAAACTTCATTTTTATGTACAAAGAGCTGGCATTGTTTCTGCAGCTAGGTACACACAGTGGCTGACCCCCTAGTCCGGCTTAATGCAGCCTCTGTCCTTCGCTTACTGAAGGAGTCACTGGTGACGCATATTAAGGCTGTACTTCCGGATCAGACTGTGCAAAACTTTAATGCTGGATACAGAGGTAACAAAACCAACCCCTGTGGGGCCCCTGTGGCTCAGTGGGTTGAACGTCCCACTCTTCATCATTTTGGTTCAGGTCATGATCTCAACAGTTCTTGGGTTCAAGCCCTGCATCTGTACTGAAGATACGGAGACTGCTTGGGATCCCCCCCCCCCCCCCCCCGCCTCTGCTCCTCCCCCCACGCATGCGCATGCTCTCTCTCTCTCTCTCTCTCTCTCAAAATAAATAAATAAACTTTACAAAACAAATCCAAACAAACAAAAAAACCCCAACTCCTCTGTAGGAATGTTGGGTCATATTCATTTATAAGAAAAACTTAATTATCTCTCTTCACCTGCAGACCTTCCTCTTTTCCCTTCTCATGCCAGCAGATAGGACTTTTGTTTTTAGTTGAAAACAGGAATTCTGTCTTTACTTGAGTAGCAAGGCTTTCCTAAAGAATTCAAACTCTTAAAACTCAAGGTCTCTGTGCTTTAAAAGAATTTCTTAAAAAATGATTTTTTTTTTTGCATTGGTGTCTTGATTATGTGTCAGTTATACCTCAAATTAGGATTCTGTAAACTAAATGAATACATATCTGGCACACTACTTTTAGGCAGTGAGTGTCTAAATTCCACAGCAATTCCACAGCAATTAATAATGGCTAATCCAAAGTTCTCATCGATAACTAGCAAAGTTGAGAAGGAAAAAATACGAATTCACAAACCAAAATACTTTATTCAATTGACTTATGTTTAGCTGGCAGGAAGTAGAAATTATTTGGTAAATTCAATTGGTCTAGATTACGTTCCCCAAGCTGTTTCACGTCATGGCACAGAAAGAAAATAATAATAACAATTATGAACATCAGACAAGGCTCCTCAGAGGGGCTCTCATGATCCCAGATCTCCCAGCCATCCTGAGGCTGAGGGGGTAGATACCTTGACACCCCTATTATCTCTTTGTGGCCCGTCACCATTGCAGAGTGGCCTTTAGGATGTTGTGACCTAGAGAGTCAAACTGGCTATGAGGATTTTTACATTGATGTGGCTATCTGCCTTACATTACACATTATGTAAAGATATTGAAAACAGAAAATTTAAAAAAAATCAATCGTTTAATTTCTATATTTGTATGTATTGTATATAGTGATGTTTATTAGAGTAATTAAAAAAAAAACAGAAGTAGTTTGATTTGACATGTAAGAAGAATTAATTGGAGCCAGAACCAGAGTGGCTAAACGGTTCACCCCAAACTGCTGTCTCTCAAAGTGGGGAGGGAAACCCGCACCCTGTACCTTCCTGCTGTCTCACCGAATGCTCTGTCGTGACCACGTTTGAGCCATGCTTTGCATCTGACGCAAAATTTAAGGCGGTTTCCTTCTAGTTACACAAACACTTTCACCGAAGTCAATTCTGTCTCAAGGGACTTGCAAATGATAAACTGTGTTTGTGCTATGAAGAAATGCGTTCTGCCTCACCACACCCATCTATCTAAAATTTGTGAAACCCCTTCCAACATTCTTCAGAGTAGGTGGAACTGCCAAGGTTTGAAAGCACTGACTCCCAGGCAAAGTTCTGCCACTGGAGAAGGTTCGAGAGGGAGAGAAAGAAAGCACCATGTCTTCTGTTCTCTGGAAGAAGGCACTAAGGGAACTTGTGTACCCTCTGGTCTTTCAAGTGAATGGCTGTGTCCACCATTCTAAGTCAGTAAGCCCCATGTTTAAGGAAGGACACGCCTTCTTCACACCCTTCTTTCCCTGCCTCCCCAACTCCAACCCACCAATGGCTTGGATCCAGAGTGTTGAGAATGAAGAATGAAAAATCGAGTGTTTCCAGTGATCTACATTTTGGAGGATCCATAGTTCTCTTCTTTTTTTTTTTTTAAGTGTATTTATTTTTGAGAGAGACAGACAGTGTGAGCAGGGGAGAGGCAGAGAGAAAGGGAGACAGAGACTCCCCAGCAGGCTCCATGCTGCCAGCATAGAGCCCAAAGTGGAGCTTGAACTCATGAAGCCATGAGATCATGACCTGGGCCTAAACTGAGAGTCAGATACTTAACCAACCGAGCCACCCAGGCGCCCCCATAATTATTTTTTTTCTTTAAAGTTTATTTATTTATTTTGAAAGGGGGTGGGGAACACAAGTGGGGGAGAGGCAGAGGAACAGAGAGAGAATCCCAAGCAGGCTCTGCACTGTCTGTGCGGAGCCCGGTGCAGGGCTTGAACTCATGGACCTGAGCTGAGATCAAGAGTCGGACACTTAACCGACTGAGCCACCCAAGCACGCCAATGGATCCACAGGTCTGATCTTAAAACATTTTCATCCCTATTCTTTTTTTTTTTTCTTTAAGTAAGTCTTGTATCCTCTGCTCTTGAAATCAAACATCACTATTTAGTCATATACACACATCTACTCGCAGTATCCACATGTTTTATCAAATGGCTTGCTCTCCTCCCCCCAAAATATTTAAAAGGAAAGATTCTCTTCATACATTCTCCTCCCTTTGAGAACGCTGGGATCCCATGACACTCTACTTAAACAAGACATCTGTGCTTTCAAAAAAAAATTTTTTTTTTTTTAGCGTTTATTTATTTTTGAGACAGAGAGAGACAAAGCATGAACGGGGGAGGGTCAGAGAGAGGGAGACACAGAATCTGAAACAGGCTCCAGGCTCTGAGCTGTCAGCACAGAGCCCGACGCGGGGCTCAAACTCACGGACCGCGAGATCATGACCTGGGCCGAAGTCGGCCACTTAACCGACTGAGCCACCCAGGCGCCCCGAGACATCTGCGCTTTCAAATACGTGTTCAGGGATCGCTATGCTTACTTAAAAAATGTTAACGGTTAAGTGCATATCTTTTCTTTTTATTACTATCTCTTCCTTCTATTCATTCATCTGATTCATTCATTTCCATCTGAAAAATGTCCTATATTCTCTTTTTAGAGCCTCGTCTCCTTCTCTCCTTCCTTATAAAGTGAGTCCTCAAATAACATGTTAAGGTAAACAAGTGGTATGAGGAGTGAGAATATGTTTTCCTTAGTTCCACCGCCTCAGGTTTTCTGAGTAAAGACACCAAGCCCCGGTGACACTGGGCAAGCCTAACTGGCATTGTGCTTCTCAGAGGAAATGCCAGGTTGTCCTGACCTGTTCTCATCTCATGAATGGCAGTCAGCTCAAGTTAATATGCTTTACTGGCATATTTATTTATTTTTAATGTGTACTTATTTATTTTGAGAGAGAGCTCAAGCAGGGAAGGGGCACAGAAAGAGGAGAAAAAGGGAAAATCCCAAGCAGGCTCCACATTGTCAGCACACAACCTGATGCAGAGGTCAATCCCACAAACTATGAGATCATGACCTGAGCCCAAATCAAGAGTTGGAGTCTTAACTGACTGACCTACTGAGGTGCCCTCCGGCATATTTCTGTAAAATGTGGATGCCACTTCTATCGACACTGGATTGAGTTCAGTGGGGTATTACGTATGGACCTAGAGACATCATCTTTTCTTGCCTATAAATCCTGCCCTGTCCTCCCCATTCCTGCCCCAGCATTCTCCGTCTCTCTGCCCCCAAACACACACTCCTCTTCTGTGTCTTCCCTTCTCTTTTCCTGAATACTCCTTTCCAGGAATGCTTTAGCTGTGCCATATAGGAAAGGGTATGAGTTTTTTAGGTTATAGATTCATATTGAATCATGGATTTTTTTTTTTTTTTTTTTTTTAGTCCAACATTCATTTGGGTTAGGTTAGAGTGATCCTGACAGAGCTTGCCATCACCTATGTGACAGGTCCTGTGAAAGTTACAGACAGCATATTTCCCCCAGGAACTCATCATTGGTATTTCATTTGTGGGTTCTAACTGGCAAAAGGAGAAAGAAGGCATAACAAATATCTACCTAGAGTGTAGCTCTCGAATGGCATCCTATAGCAAGAATGTATACTCCCATGGAAATCAACATCAAAATGAGTAGGCAACCTAACGAATGGGAGAATATGTTTGGAAATCATATATCTGACGAGGGGTTAATATCCAAACAATATAAAGAACTCATACAAGTCAATAGGAAAAGAACAAATAATTCAATTTAAAAATGGGCAGAGGATCTAAATAGACAATATTTTAAATATTTTAAAGAAGACACATGGATGGTCAACAGACACAGGAAAAGGTGTTCAGCATCACTAACCGTCAGGGGAATGCAAGTCAAAACCACAATGAGATATCACCTCACACGAGTAAGAACTGCTAGTATCAAAAAGACAAGAAATAACAAGTGTTGGGAGGATGTGGAGAAAAGAGAACCCCGGTGTACTGTTGGCGGGAATGTAAATTGGTGCAGCCACTATGGAAAACAGTATGGAAGTTCCCCCCAAAATTTAAAATAAAACTGCCATACGATCCAGCAACTTCACTTCTAGATATGTATCCAAAAAACCAGAATACGCTAATTGAAAAGACATATGCACTCCCATGTTTATTGCGGCATTATTCACAACAGTCAAGACACGAACGCAACCCAAGTGCCCATGGTGCATGAATGGATAAAAAAAATGTGATGTATATGTACTGGAATGGAATGAATATGGGTATATATGGGTGGAATACTATTCAGCCACAAAAAAGAATGAAATTCTGCCATTTGAGACAACAGGGATAGACCTTGAGGGCATTATGCTAAGTGAAATAAGTCAGAGAAAGGCAAATACCATTAGATATTCACTTATATGTGGAATCTGGAAAACAAAACAAACAAACATCCCCCACCTTCCCCAAATAAAATCACAGATACAGATAACGAATTGGTGGTTGCCAGGGTGGAGGTGTTAGGGGTGGAAGAAACGGGTGAAGAAGGTCAAAAGGTACAAACTTCCAATTACAGAATAAATAACTCATGGGGATCTAACGTATAGTATGGTGACTCTAGTTAATAATATTGTATTGTATATTTGACAGTCCTCATCCCAAGAAAAAAAGAAAGAAATTTGTAACTACGGGTAGTGCCAGATGTTCACTAGACTTATCGTGGTGACCATTATGCAGTACACATAAATATCAAATTATTATGCTGTACACCCACACCTAATACAATGTTATATGTCTGCTATATATCAGTTGGAAAAAAAAAAAAAAAGAATGTATACTCCTAATAGAGGTTGGCAGCACATAGGACGAGGCACAGAAACCTGGGCAAAAAAAAATCAGGGAATGCCATCACCGTGACAGAACCAGCTTGTGCCTCAGTCCTGGCGCTGAGACAGCTCCTTCAAGAATGAGGCCTGATGCTGGAGGAGGAGGGAGAGGTGGGTTTGGAAAGAAGTTCTGAACCCGAGTATCTGCTCTCCCACTAACTCGTCCTGTGATTTCGAAGCTGACATCATCTCTATGATGTAACAGCCCTGCCTGTCTTCCAGATGGTTAATTACCATCACATGATTTAAAATCAGTGACGTGCTTGATGAACATGAAAATGTCTTACAAAAATTTGGCACTTTGGGGCGCCTGGGTGGCTCAGTCAGTTAAGCGTCCGACTCTTGATTTCAGCTCAAGTCATGTTCTCACTGTTTGTGAGTTCAACCCCTGCATCGGGGTTGACAGCACAGAGCCTGCTTTGGATTCTCCCTCTCCCTCTCTCTGCCTCTCCTCCACTGGCACTCTTTCTCAAAATAAAAACATAAACTTAAAAAAAAAATTGGGTTCTCTGATATCTTGGTCTCTATTTACACCAAATAATCCGTGTCTTTGTGTCGGGAGGGAAAGTGACTTAGGGTCTTATCACTATTTCTATCTCAGCTGGTGGCACAACTCATCATTCCATAAATGACAGAAAAACCTGGAGGCTATATGTATTCCTTTTCTCCATCAGTTGTGGCATCTTCCCCATCCATTGGATCTGATCAATCACTTAGCCTGCTATTTCTGTCAGCTAAATGTTTACCAATTGTTTCCTTTTTTCTATTTCTTTCTCCACTACCATAGGTCATGCCTTTATCTCCTTTCCAGATCATTCTAAAAGCTTCTAATGGTCTTTCAGTCTTCTGTCTGCTTCCTCTTAAATTCATTTTCAACTCACCCAGGCACCGCAGCGATCTTCTTAGATGCTAGCCTAACCATGTCTCTTCCCTCTTCAAAATTCAACACCTTCCCAATCACCTCCCCTGTTTTAAAAACACTTGCTAGGTTCAAGCACTTGCTGATTGTCCAACCAACTCCACTCCCACAAAAAGGATTGGCTCCTTTTTTATTTGCTGAGAAGTACAGACATCAGTGAAGCCTTCCTTAATCTTCCCCTGCCACTCGCACTTACTTTCCCTCCCCAGAAATTCTGTGTTCCTCCTCTAGGCTCTGGTAATATCCTGTGCATATCTCCACCTTTGAACTGTCATTTCCCCCTCGAGAACCCACTGGAATCTGGCAGAGCGTAGCGGTTGGGAAAATGTGGAATAAAAGAACGGATGTCTAGATGGTAATGCACCCACTGCCTTATGAATATTTCTTGAACCCAAATATAAAATGTTTAAAAATAAATAGGTTACCTCACATTTTGGTATTTTCAACCGTATCTAAACATCTAGTTAGCAACTGCCTAGGGCAAGATGTCTTCATATTTGCATGTCATAGTATAATATGAGAAAAATTAGGACATTTAAATGCCTTTGTCAAATAATATGTGATCTTTCAGCTTTAAAAGCTTTTCCTCTTTTAATGAGCCTCCAAGAGGTCATTTTCATTTAGCAGATTCAAAAAAAAAAAAAAAAAGAAAGAAAAAAGAAAAAAAGAAAAGAAAAGGAAGAGAAAAAAAAAGAAAAGAAAAAAGAGAAAAAGGAATGAAAGTTGTGTCAGTCTGACTTTATTCCTAATCCATTTGAAAGCCATTTTTTAGCTCTCAAGTTGGCCTTTCTGAGAACAGAGGCTCAGGTATTTGGATTCTGAAGCAGCCCCTTAGCCTTGCAGCCGGATGGCCTTGTGGTGAGTGTGTGCACGGTGGGGAGGGACTCATGGACTGATGTGCTCCTGTTCTCTTCAAAGCCAGACCTGGCCACTAGCAGGTATGCAGCTGCAGGGCTCAATCCTGGCTTATCTCACTTTGTTTTGGAAATAGAGTAAAGCTTGCAAAAAGAACGAAGACTGTAGTGTGGGAAGGTTCAAACATGACAGGATTTTCTGTGTTCTCTCAAGGTCTCAGGTTTGCCCTGTACGTTCTTTCCAAGCCTCACTGCAGAAACTGAGACTAAGTATCCCTCCCTCACCTTCTAGACAAGGGCTTTCAAAATTCACTAAACTTTGGACTACTTGGGGAGGACTCCTGAATGCTGACATATTCTAGAAAGGGGTTCTGGCCCTAGTGCATTGGCACGCTTAACCTAGAAATCTCAAACCAGATTTATAATCACTGCCTGCAGACGAACGGATGTGGCTGTGAATTGTTTAGCTTCTATGGCATTGTGCGGCAGGTCAGGGGGTAGATGAAGGACTGAAAAAAAAAATAACTCAATGGCTCACAAAAAGGCGAAACAAACCAAAAAAAAAAAAAACACAGGGGCAAACAGATGAAACAAAACAAGCACGCTGATTACCTCTCTCCTTAAAAAACAATTGTTTTCTCAGGTTGTATAATATTTTAATTCCAGATGCATGGTTAAGAGCTCTGAAAGGACAGAGCTTCAGAGGAATTTGAAAATGAACAAAGGAAGCAAGAAGTTGAAAGTCAAAGTTGCCATCTTATATTGCACAAAGCGCTACAGGTAACGGACTCTCATTTCAAACGTGCAGAATTTGCCTCGATGTCTCTGACGTTCTGGCAAGGTATTAAGCATTTCTGTAGGCCCCTCTGTCCTCTGTGGTACAAATGGGAAGCACGTAACTTTAAAATCAGGGAATGGTTTAGTCATGAGGGAGAATCTTCTTGAATGATTCACATTCATGGTATCCCTATGATGCCCACACCATGCTGAGAGCAGAGCTGAGACTTTTTATATCCATTTGATATAATATACTCCCGGAGACCAGAAGTTGGATCAAGAAAATCTTTTAACAGAATTATGCATATTTAATGACAGTTTCTAGCAATAGAAATCCATTCAGAGGACATTAGGTTGAGGTTATGAAGCAGAAATGTATGAAACTTCCAAGCGATAGCTGCCTTGGGGAACGAGAAGCGGTTTTCAGCTAGGGTACCAGCATTCACTCAACAAACCTTTTAAGGAGCCCCACTGTGTACCGTGTGCTATCAGGAATGCCCGGAAATCCGACTCTCTGCACCTGGTTTGCTAGCTGATCTCCTTCCACTTGCAGAGAGAAACAGAGAGGACTCTCAGAAGGGCCCAACTCAGGCTTTGCTCTCTCCCAAGGACACAGGTACTCTTAAAGATTGAGCTCATAGTTTGAGCCAGGAACAGTGCAGTAACTTCCCACAGAACAGAGGAGATAAGACTATTTTCCCCATGTTCACCTGAAGGAACTGAGGAGTAGAGGTGAAATAGCTTTTCCAAGGTTACATGACCAGTCACTGCAGGGTCAACTCAGGTAATTACGAACCAGGACATCACAAGGCCTCCCTGGGAGGGCCACATTGGGTAGATTTTCTACCATCTCATCAGACTTCCTGGCAGTTACCTCTCTGTGTCTTGCTTCTGTAGTTGATCCTTCTGAAACACTGGCAGAAACATTGGAAAGCACACACTGCTCTGAATGAATAGAAATTAGTGAATGGTAGTGAAATCAACATACCAAGCATCCCTAGAAAAAGGAAACACCCTCCAGTATCTGTGTTCTGGGGCTTCATCCTCAGTGATTTCATGTTTGTTAAACGATTATCTTAAAATGCAACCCACTTTTAGCCTGGAGAATGTGGCTAATGGATTACATTCTGCCACTTCCCTTGACCAAATGTACTTAGTAGCCGGTGTCCTGCTTATCATAGATATTAATATGCAGGAGTAGCAGGCCGCAAAGAGAGTTTGAATGTCCTCTGCTATGCAGTATTAGTTTAAATTGCAAATGATACTTAGGATCATGGAGTTTATATAAAGTATAAACAAAATGAGTTTCTGTAGCATGTCTGATCAAAGGTAACAACGTTTGCTTTCTGATTCTCCAAACACTGTTTGGATAAGTACTAGATGATGCTTTCTTATGAGCCGCAAGATGAATTTATGCAGAAGGCTTCACTGGCACCCACATGGAAAGTTGCTTTGGTCTTTCCACCAAATAGAAAATGAGTGGCAGTGCCAGCCAGAAAACACCTGGGCATTCATACTGTAAAAAAAACCATGATCGAGTCAGATTGATGGAGGTGTCTCTTATCTAAGGGGTTTTCACCATCAAGAAGAGCGAGGTGCCAGAGATAACTCACAGGGCTGTCTCATGGTTTCTTCTTGGACAAAGATGGTTGTGTCATTCCCCGATAGGTTGGATGTGTTCTTTACATGGCTCTATTTAATTGGAATCTTCATCTTATCTAAGCCAGCTTCATGGATTTTACATTAATAGGTATCTAAGACTAGAGCCTTACTTCATAGGTCATGGTATTAGAGGGGCTGTTTGCCTTTTTCCTATCTGGGAACTCTTTCCTATTTTTGGAAATGGCTCTGATTTTAGGCTTTGGAGGAATCATTTCTCCCCCTTTGGTATCCCATGAACTTCCGGGGATATTCATACATCCCTCACCTCCCCCATAGGGCATACTGTCTGGAGTGCATTCTTTTTCCCTTCTCAACAAGAGTAATTGTTTCAAAAGCTATTGACTGAAGCCAGGTCATTCAGAGCCGTGAAACTTGCTTCAGAGGCTTTGTTGTTAGAGCTTTAGAGGAAGGCAGTGCTCGGTCATTCATTGACTTAAGACTATGAGGATGAGAAGCTGGTGCTGCAGCAGCCACATTGTAAATACGAGAACTTAAACGTGCCTAAACATAGAGCTCTCCACAGCAGGCGGAGCCATGAGATGGAAGAAACACAGCCCGTGATTTTAATGGAGCTCCAGTATAGCCCCAGTTGCCGAGAGCAGTATATGGGGGCAGTATCATTTACCAGCCCCATCATTCCCTTGTCGCCTAAAGGAATTTGGGCTGATTTTTTTTCTCTTTCAACCCAAAGCTTTCAAATTGATATATATGATATATGATGTCACATATATGTATGTTATCATACATTATATATATTATATGTACATATAAAACTTTAATTTAGAAAACAGCTTGCGTTTGTGATCAAAACAATCCCTCTGAAGTCTACTGTTGTTTCACTTCTAATCAGCACAATTCTATCTGAATTATTTAAAATTTTTTCACTTACATATTAATTAATTATGAATGGTGACTTTGTGTTTAGGACAACTTAAAAATACAGTTCTTGTTAAATATGTATGACATCAATTGTATCAATGTAGCACATTCATTTCATAGGCCCGGGAAATCTGTAGTCTTGCCAACCTCGTCAAATTGCCTTTGGATACCCTTATGCCATCTCATTTCTCTTAAGTCTCAGAAGAGTGGTGAAATACAGTCTTATAATTCATTCATTTGCCAAGGAAACGCAATTCATGACATATGGAAGACCGAGCTGAGTTCACCAAAGTTGAAGTTTGAATTGGTAATAAAATAGATATGAGTAAAAGGAATGTAATATTCCTGCTTTTCTGGCAATTGTTTTCATGTATTATAAAACTGCTAGAAATACATCCCTGTTCTTCAGAGTTGGCATCTTTAAGTGCACTAGGTTCTTGTTTCTTGTGGCATAAAAGTAATTCCCTTAAACTGAGTTAATAGTGAGTCACCCAGAAATGGACCAGGCATGATTTAGTGAAAACAGCAATTGTGTATCTCTTAATTAGGGAGTTTCTCAAAGAGCCATTTGGCTCTCAAGATATAATATTGTATTACAGACATTTAAACAAATCATTTGTAAATGCTTCCTGAATTTTTCAATTTTCATGGAGTCCTTGGAGATTGCCTATTTAATTAGTAGGTACTTCCCAGAACAACTGCAAGTAAGCAAACCTAACAGATCAATAATGTGAAACGCACATTATCAAGTATATTCAGCCTTAACATGAACTTTGATCATGTAGCTTTCGCTAAAGTCATTAATAGAAGATTTTCCTAAACCATCAATAGCTTCCTTATCATTCCCGTTCCATGTCACAGTTCTTGACATTATCACAACTGCTGAGAATAAAACTCCCTTAAGCCAGGAAAAATAGTCAGCTTCACAAGGGAACCTTGCAAATACTTTCTCCCCATCTGTTGTTTGCCTTGTAACTTTGTTTATGGAGTTGTAAGCTATTTACAGCCAGCCTTTGATTTCAATATTGTAATAGCACCAGATTGGGCTTAAAATTACCACATTCTTTTCCACTTGTTTGGTTTTGAAACAAACGGCCCAAAGGCCCTTACAGTCAGGTTTTACCACTCTCCACAGCCCCCCAAAAAAAACCCCTGAACTCTCTGGGGTTCCAGGTATCAGTGACCATGTTTTCCAACAGCTTCTGCATAAAACCAGGCCTGTAGAAGGCTATTGTAGAAACAGTTAAGCCAAGTGAATGTTCTTAATCACTTGACCAATCAGGATTCTGATCTGTGATTTTTCTTAATATTAGTACCTCCAGATTAATCCCTTTGCACATCTACATTTTGGTTGTCCTCACAACCAAATACTAATATTCTAATTAGTAGTAAATCTATGATCTCTCTCTTCTTGCATTTTTCCCTTCATTTTCTTACTGTAGAATGCATTTAAAGATCACACAATGCACTCTCTTCTCCCAGAGGGTAGCGACAGCACAAGCTTCTTTCTGTTCATGAGCAGACTTTTCTAACAGTTATTAATAGCGGCAAAGTATTTGTTGTTGTTTTGGGAAAAAAAAAGAGTTAGTGACCTGTTTTTCACAACGCTAATGAATCTATTCTATTCATATCGCTGTCCATTTTTCTTTTTTTTTAAGTTTGAAGGTTGTCTCACCCTCCCCACTCCACCTAAATATTGAAAATTCTTTTAAGGTTCAGGGAAGCTTAAAGCTTTCTCATGTGTCTATTTTGAAACAATTATTTTAAGACAGAATGACTTGTTTCCTTAAAAGACCCTCAGGCAAAAAAAAAAAAAAGACTTTTTAATAAAAAGAGATAAAGTTTGAGGTTGTATGATGACTGAAGAGCAATTCTATAACCTAAATGGATATGTTAGTTCAAAGGTCTGTTTCTCAATGTTCTTGAGTGGAGACCCAGTGACTTCTTGAACACTCTTGCTTCCTAACCTGTAACTTGCTCCTTTTGGAGTGCCAGCAAGCTAGAAATTATCCTGTTAGGGCATCTGGATGGCTCAGTCGGTTATGCATCCAACTTTGGCTCGGGTCATGATTTCACGGTTTGTGAGTTCGAGTCCGTGTCGGGCTCTGTGCTGACAGCTCAGAGCCTGGAACCTGCTTCAGGTTCTGTGTCTCTCTCTCAGTCTCTGCCCCTCCTCTGTTTGTACTCTATCTTTCTCTCTCAAAAATAAATAAACATTAAAAAAATAAAAATAAAAAAAGAAATTATCTTGTCATAGGTTATTCGCGGGCAAGGGAGTCTCAAGTCACCGGCTCAAGAGCACCACTGCTATGAAGGATGTGAATTCCTATGAAGCACAGTGCTCCCTTCATAGCGGAGGGCTGGTGTATTTAACCAGCTTACAACTGCCTCTTTTTCCCTGTGCTGACACTGAGCTGTGGAACCACCACATAACAGAAACAAAAGAAAAGATCTTCTCGGTAATTACACAGAAAGAGAATGAGAAACAAAAGGCATTGATTATAATGTGCCTGCACTTGAAAATTGATTCCAGAATAAAAAATACTTCTAAGATGACATTAAGAGGTAGGGTCCCCATAGGAATCTCTCTTAGTCACAACACAATGGGTTTTCAGCTTCCATATTAATTACTGTAATCACAACTCTGGGGCAAACAAGTGCATTGACCAAGAAGAACTTTTTAGGCAGAGTATAATATGAACAAGTTTGTTTTTTTTTTAAACTTTTTTTCAATGTTTATTTATTTTTGAGAGAGAGAGAGACAGAGAAAGAGCACGAGCAGGGGAGGAACAGAGAGAGAGGTGGACACAGAATCCGAAGGAGCATCCAGGCTCTGAGCTGTCAGCACAGAGCCCGACGTGGGGCTCAAACTCAGGAACCATGAGATCATGACGTGAGCCGAAGTCGGACGCTTAACCGACTGAGCCACCCAGGCTCTCCTAATATGAACAAGTTTTAAGGGAAATCACTTGATCTTTAAAAATGAGCATTCACCAGTGGAAGTGAACACTGAATGGGCTGGGATGGAAATGGAGGAGAGGTGAGGGGGGTGCTTGGGAGCACATTTGTCATGAGAACAAAAACTATCTTCAGAGCTCACTGTGGGCAGAGAGCCCTGCTGTTGGGAAAGGGGAAGTTAAAGAGGAATACTGTTATTAAGGAGGTAATAATACATTGGGAAGCTCTTCATTTACACACACATGCAAACATAAAGATTAAATAGCTTTTTAAAGATCAACACTTAACAAAGCCCTAAAGGACGATCTGAGGAGATAGCATAGGCATGAGCTAGGCCCCTTCACTGAGAAGTCAGTTTCTAGGGGTATTTGGAAAGCTTGGTGGGTAAGAACACAGGCTGAGGAAGACCTGGATTTAAGGTTTTAATCTACTTCTTGCTTCCTGAGCATTCTTAGGCAAGTTTCTTGCCTTCTCAGCTTTCTCTTCTGCAAAATGGGATAACAGTCATGCCTATCACCTCATAGCATTCTTGTGGGGATTACAGAGTTGGTGCGGGTGCTCACATTCTGCCTGGCATCCAGGAGGCCCTCAACAAGTACTTTCTCCTTTTCTCACTCTGTTTCACCCCTTAGGGTGAAACACCTGCTTATGCAAGATAGCAACAGCTTCAACCTCTTTGGAAAATACAGTTGTCTAATTTGATACATTGGTCCAAGGGGATAGACAGTGTTCATTTAGGTATGGGGTAATGCCTCTATTGAGGTTTAGTTAGATATTCCTCTTTTTAAGATAAAGGAACCAGATTATGTATCTATAAGCAACCTACGACTCTCAGCTGAATTCAAGAAAGAGGTACAATTCATTCAAATGGTACATCTGGTTACCTAAGTAGGGAAAAACAATGAAATCCATGGAAAACCTCTAAAAACAGTTTTAGGCAGTTTTTATTATTATTATTATTATTATTATTAGTGATTTCATCAATGAAAAGTTAAGGGAGAACAGGCATAGCTGTGTAATAATAACCAACTTTTAGTTTTCTGGAGACTTCAATTTTCTCATTTGTCAAAAGGGGTGGTGGTTATATTTAATGGTCTCTAAGACTCACTTTAGCAATGAATCTCTAAGAGTAGCAGGCTGAGCCTTCCCAATGGTCCATTATATCTATGATTTTACACAGACTGTGGTTCTGACCACCATCAGGTATCCAATAAATATTTGTCAAATGATGTGTAGGGAGGGCAAGTCTTAGACACGCCTGCTTTTTCTGCTTGCTCAAAGTGCTTGATGGTCGAGTGTCTTGATGAGCCTTATACTCAGACACAAGTCCTACACTTGGTATCGCCAGTCAGGCAGAATTACTGGAGTTGAGAGTCCAGCAAGACTCCTCAAACTCTAGCTCTCCTGGGATGGATGGAAAAGCAGATTGCCTGCTTCAGCCACAACTGTTTGAATGTATTTATTGCTCTCATTTCATTTCTCTGTTGGCCTTTCCCTGAAGTAGAAAAATGAACCCAAATCACCAAACGATACTGTTACTGAGCTGATAATGTGTGACCATCAGCCCCCAACACAGTTGCAGGATTCTCACCTCTTGGTGTTTATACCTTGGTATAATTCCCTCCCATACTTAATAGGGCTGATCTGGGTAACCAATAGCATATGGCAGAAATAATGGAGTGTGACTTCTGAGACTAAGCCATAAAAATCATCGCTGCTGTGTCTTAATGTCCCAGATCACCTACTCTGGAGAAAGCCAGCTTCCGTGTTGTGAGGACACTCAAGCAGCTCCATGGTGAGGACCCCATGGCAAGGAACTGAAGCTTCCCAGTAAGAGACAGGACCACTCCCAGCCATGGGAGTGAGCCATCCTGGAAGGGGACCCTCCAACCCCAATCAATCCCTCAGATGACTGAGGGCCCGTTCAGTGTCTTGCACGGCAACATCACGAACAACCCTGAACCAGAACTTTCTGGCTAACCTGACCCCAGATTCCTGACCCGCAGAAACTATATAAACCAATCGATGTTTATTATTGTTTTGAACCACTTACACTTAGAGTAATTTTTTTAATGCAAAAATACAGAACTAATACAAGAGCCTTCTAAAAAAGATTGATTTCGGGGTGCCTGGGTGGCTCAGTCGGTTAAGCGGCCGACTTCGGCTCAGGTCATGATCTCGTGGTCCGTGAGTTCGAACCCCGCGTCGGGCTCTGTGCTGACAGCTCAGAGCCTGGAGCCTGTTTCGGAGTCTGTGTCTCCCTCTCTCTGACCCTCCCCCATTCATGCTCTGTCTCTCTCTGTCTCAAAAATAAATAAACGTTAACAAAAAATAAATAAAATAAAAAAAAAGATTGATTTCATGAGTGACTGAAGTCACTTTTCAGTTTCGTTGTTATACTGTTGACTGTTAATAATTTATGAGAATAGAGAATAGAGGTGTCCCAAAGTTTAGTAGCTGTATCAGTGACAGTTCAAAAGCACTTTCTAATGGCTTTTTCAGAAGAGCCTTACTTCTTTCCCTGTTTCATATATGCGAGCACTCTTAGCATCTAACATAGAAGTTGATAATAAGCATGGCTTTAGGGATCTCACAAGCTGTGCTCCAGTGTGGGCTCTGTTGCATTCTAACTCTGAGACCTTGCATGAGTTAAACTTTCTGGACCTCAGTTTCCCCATTAATAAACATGCTGCTGTACCTACCTCACGGATATTGTCGGGGTTAAATAACCTAATATATGTGAAGTTCTTTGGAGAACAGCTCCCACATAGAAAGCACCCTGTATTATCATTTTTATTACCAATTTATTTTCACAACCTAAATATTTGAACCGTGTCATAGTTTCTTCTTCTTTTCACCATGATCCAAGAATTCATCTGCTGTTCCTTTAGCCAACTAAGATATTTTCCAAACTGAATCTGGAACCTGAGACAAAGAGGAAGTACTATCTGGAAGAGCCACTGTGGCTCGTTGCCTGTCCTGCCTGGCCTCCTCCCTGCCCTCTCCAGCTGGCACGCCTCAGCACCGACAGCACAAAGGCCACGTCTTGTAGTCTCATTCCCTTCCCACTCCCGGGCCTAAATGACACCCAATTTCAGGGTGCATGGATGCGAAAGACTCTGTCTTCTAAAAGTTGTATATCTGAGGAGTGCTGATGCATAGGGGCACTTGTACCCCAATGTTTATAGCAGCACTTTCAACAATAGCCAAATTATGTAAAGAGCCCAAATGTCCATGAACTGACACATGGATAAAGAAGATGTGGTTTATACATACAATGGAATACTACTTGGCAATGAGAAAGAATGAAATCGGGCCATTTGCAGCAATGTGGATGGAAATGCAGGGCATTATGCTAAGTGAAATAAGTCAGGCAGAGAAAGACAGATACCATATGTTTTCACTCATAGGTGGATCCTGAGAAACTTAACAGAAGACTGTGGGGGAGGGGAAGGGAAGAAAAAAAAAAAGAGAGGGAGGGAGCCAAACCTTAAGAGACTCTTAAAAACTGAGAATAAATGGGAGTTGATGTGGGGTGGGAGGGAGGGGAAAGTGGGTGATGGGCATTGAGGAGGGCACCTGCTGGGATGAGCACTGGGTGTTGTATGGAAACCAGTTTGACAATAAATTATATTTAATATATATATAAAAAAATAAAAGTTGTATATCTGAAAGTTAGATTTTTAAATTTTTTTTTTAATGTTTATTATTGACAGACAGAGAGACACAGAGCATGAGCAGGGGAGGGGTAGAGAGAGGCAGAGACACAGAATCTGAAATAGGCTCCAGGCTCTGAGCTGTCAGCACAGAGCCCGATGCGGGGCTCGAACTCACAAACCGTGAGATCATGACCTGAACCGAAGTCGGTCACCCAACCAACTGAGCCACCCAGGCGCCCCTGAAAGTTAGATTCTTAAAAGAAAACTTTAGAGAACCAAATATTCCAGGGTTATAGTCACTTTACCAGTATATAATTAAAGAAAGCCAAGTATTGTTAGAAAAAAAAAAATCAAGATTCACCTCAATTTTAAAGCTCAATACTAAATTGACTAACCTTTTTGGGAATTTGGTCTGACTTTCTCAGTCTTTTTCCGTGCGACAGAAGAAATCAGAGTCCACTTCTCTCTGTAAGATCTGTCGTTCCCATTCTTATTTGGGTAGTGTGGGAGAAAGATGAATCCAGCCAATCACGACTGTCCTGTCTCACAGGGGCTGTGGGGCTGGGGATTTAGTGTGGTTCAGGATATTAGCATATTTATGCACTCAGCCATTCTATTTGAATTCAGTGTGGGGGTGGGGGTGGGATGGGGGGGTGGGGGAGTGGGGTGGGAGGCGGGGAAAGAGTTGAGTAGAACAGCAGGTGGTTTCATCAAAATCTCCCCGAAACTCTAAACTCCACATTTTTAAGGTTAGGAGGCAATGTGCCAAAGGTCGTGTGGGGGCAAAGGGCAAGAAGAGTAAAAAGGATTAGAGGAAGATAGAGACCATGCAGTTGGACATAAAAGAGTTCCTGGAAAGCAGGAAGCTGGCTGGATATACCACATTTTTATTACTTAGCTTTACTCATTTACATTATTTTGCTGAAATAAGCAAAACCGGCCTTCCTTTAGTTTCCTGCATTAAAGCGACGAGAGAGCGTTTAATCAAACTATTTACCAGTTCCCTCTTTCTGATCTCCCTCGTCCCTGGCTCTCTCTGCCCACCCCGGTGAAACGCACACAGATTTTGTTACCCAAACATTTTTCATCATGGGTTTTCCCTGCAATTCTAAAGGAAAGGAAACAGAGACATGTGCCCATGCTATGCGGATAGGAACCACACAATGAGAATCTCATTCATTTTTAAGCCTTCAAATCTGTATGGACAATGGGTGTTTGTTTTTCATTTAATCTATCTATCTTCAGTCTACTCTCCACTTACTTAGGAACGTGTGGAGAAATACATCCTTTTGAGACACCTGCAATCCTGTTTTTTGCGTAAGTGGTATTTTAAGTAAACCAAAACCCTGTGCCTGCTTAGACCCTAAGCTGCCCAGGAATCCCCTGCTGACACCAGCCATCCTGTCTTGGAGCATCTGGAATGAAGTCTTGCGTCCTCTCTGCTGAGCCCTTTGTCTTTTCTGACCTCCGGCTCTTTCCTCTTGCTCTACTGCTCATTCACCTTGTCTTTTCACTTGCCCCCAATGACATGGCTATTGTAAGGTTTTTGTATTATTTTGGTTTCTACGACAAGGCCTTCTATGGAAGGATCTGCTAGCTAGAGGGTTTCTCCCCTGTTATTTTCCCTTTGCATCTTTTCTGTGCAGAGACGATGTACGGATTGAGAATATGGTCACAAACTGTTAAAAACGAAGCTCTGAATACAAGCTACTTTGGCATCTGCAGGGTCTGTCCTGAAGAGTGCACATGCACTCTGCCTGCCTGGGATGTCTTCCTCGGGGAAGCACATGGGTGTCCGCAAACTGGAGGGGGTTCTTGAGAACGCCATTAAGTTACCAGCTGGACCTAGCCGAGTACTGTACACAATGATATTTTATTATTTTTATTTCTGAAGTGTCTAAAGTACTTTTGGATTAGTTCTATCGTTCACACACTTATAAGAAACTGTTATTATTATCATCATCATTATTATTATTGCTATCTCTCTTATGAAGCAAACTCTCTAACTTGAGTGGAACTCAAGTAGCCTCTCACTGCAAGCTTTAGGAAATGACTATTTGGAAATAGAAGCATTTTTAAAAAAAACCGACTAATGAAAAAAAGCCAATCATTTTAACAGGATGAGTAGTAAAACTTCAGAAATGATAGGTTGACCTTTGGGAACAGAAGTCTAGAAACTTAAATTCTCCTTTGCACTAAAATGCTGCCAATAGCCTTGCAAAGAAGTCCTTTATGCTGAGCGTGTTCAGGAGAGCTCTCTGCCTGGGTACTAACTGCTCTTCTAACACGGCCTTGTAAGTGAAGGGGTTTTGTTGCACTCAAAGCCTCTGGTTAGTGAAGTTCCTGCGAAATACTTTCTGCCACTGTCCTAAGCATCCCTAAGCTGGCAAGGGTTGATTACACAGCAATTTGTACCTATAAACTTTACAGTTCTGGGGTGGATCTAGTAAATTTTCATTATTAACGTCTGATCATTTTTTCTGAAATATATTCTAGCAAACAATAGCGTGGGAATTATCCGCTGAAGAGCTTTAAGAAATACATTCTCTGTCTTGGAGCATCTAGAATGATGTCTTCTGTCCTCGCTGCCGAGCCCTTTGTCTTTTCCCACCGCTACCTCAGACTGGAGTCAGTGCTAAAGATTTTTGTTGCCTCTTTAAAGACACAGTTTCTAGCAATCACACCGACAGAAAGCTTCAGTGCGTATTACTTAGCTCACACTGGGGCAGCCTTGTGGTCGTCTTAGAACGCAAGCTCTCTGACAGCAGAGGCTGTGGGTCATGTCCGACATCATATATTCAGTGCCTACGTTAATATCCCACACATGTAATGCGTGCATTGATATTTGTTAAAGGAAAGAATGCCCGCGATTTGCCATTTCTGAGAAAGTCCACAAAATCCACTTCGCAAAGTATCGCCTGCCTGGGCAGCTCATTGCAATTTATGACGTTATCGTCATATACGGTAAAAACTGAACAAGATCTTAACTTATCAAAAATCCTTTGACTTAATGGTTTTTTCCCATCTGAGTATTTCTTTCTCCCTACCCAATTTCCTAGAAAAGTACAAGGAAAAGGTTACTTCCGGTTTACTGAGTTTTCAAACAAATCACCTGGTGGCATGCTTGCCATTGCTCTCCATGGCAAAGACATGACTTATTAATGTGAAAAGGAAAATTACACCGGGGAAATTCTACCTGGCCATCTTTCTCAATTTCACTCCAAAGGAAATAGGATTTGTTTCCACCACTGCAAAGTCGAATTTACAACAAGATTAACGGTCAAGTAAGTTAGTCCCATTGAACGCCCTCTGAGCATCTGGGGGCTCACATTTGTACAGAATCTGAGCAGGTGCTGTTCCTGACTTCCAGGATTTTTTTTTTTTCAAGTGCTCTTATGGCATCAAGGATGGAATATGGCTTAACTCTGAAAGTATTAAAATTTAATCATATCCTCTGAGCTGTCACCAGGACAAACACTATGAATTACTTTTGCAGGCATAAAGTCTGTCTAGGTATCGTTAAAATAAATTCACATCTAAATGATCTTTTGTCACAGTAAAGAGAAGATGCAAAGCCATAAAAAGGGGGTAATAAAGCCACCACTATACATATAAAGCATTATCCTTCAGAGATTTGGGCTCTTTTTCCCAGAGAAGATCCTTGGTTTAGTATTGCCATAAAGCAAGCCTAGACCCTCTATGCTTAAATTGGATTCCTTCTTCTGTGTTGTTGTTGGCACCTTCCTAAGGACATTCTTGTTTATTTCACTGTTAAATAAGAAGCAGCAAGTTACTGTGCATCTGGATGGTTTCTGGTGGGGAAAGGGGAAAAAAATCTCATTTTGGCAAAATGTCACTTTATATGAAGTGCAATGATTTATCCAGGTTTCCGTATAAATATGTTATCTTTGAATAATATAGTTCTAGAAAATTGAATGTAAATTTGGGTATATCCACTGAATCAGTGTTATGCTAAACTCTTTCTTAAAGCCTGCCTTCCTTCCTTCCTTCCTTCCTTCCTTGCTTCCTTCCTCCCGTCTTCCCTCCCTCCCTCTCTCTCTCCTACTCTCCTCTTTAAATCCACATGCTTTCTTATTTCTCATCTTAACAACATCAAAAAAAGATTAGCTCATGATATTGGATTACATAGCTTAGTACTTCCATCATTATCAACTGACTCCAGGACATTTCTTCCCATTTCTAAGTGACTTTAGCTTCTTCTCCATTCTCAGTCTCTGCAGTATTATGCCTGCCTGAGTTCTTGGAGATTTCAAAGATTTCTCAGCACCACTGCCTCTTCCTATCTGGGTCACCTCTCCTCTCCCCTAACTACTCCCTAGTCCAGCTGGTCAATCCCTAGCCCTGAACAATACTGGAAACTGGCTCTTGTCCTGGCATCTCAGTGGCCCGTGTCCTGCCCTGACATTGTTCTCTCAGTCTTTCAGTCTGCCAACCCCACCGGTTCTTTGACATGGCAGAGCTCTCTTCCGTCCTTTGATCCTACCATTCTTAGTGGCCCTTACTCCCTTGACGTCTTCACCCCTCTCCTTAGCATGTTAAAGTCATTTCACACAGTCATTGTAATCAGTCCTTTGTGAAAATGCTCAGCCTCCCCACCTCCCCCGTCACTTTGCCACCTCTGCCTGGGACACCACAGCCCTAGTTAAGTCCGACTCCCTGCCTAGTCTCATCTGCAACCTGTGCAACTGCCCACACCCGGAGAAAGGCACGCTGCCCTGAAGGGGCTCATGCTGTACCCGTGCCACAAACCTCAAGGAGGCCCCGGATGCTTCCGGGCAACCACCCTGTCTTACCCCAGTCCAGTTACCCTTCTGTTCCCTCAGATATCTGTTTCCCATCCCCTCGTCCCCGCTCATGCCCTCAGCGCTCCTTCTTCACCGGCACTCTGAGCGGATGACCTGGGCTCATACTTCACCGAAGAGACAGAAGCAGTTGGAAGAGAACTTCCACAGGCTCCTCTACCCCCACCGGCTCACCTACCAGCATCTGTTCCCCTAGGCTCTGCCTTCTCATTCACTTGAGTCGATGAGTCCTCCGCGTTCTCTCAGTCTGGAGCCAGTTCTTCCACCTCTGTACTAGGTTCTATTTCTTCTCATCTATTCAAAAAAACCATAGCTCCAACAATGCTCCCTTCTCGTACTCAAATCGTCTTCCCTCCCCCACTGACATCATTCCCAGCAGTGTGTAAACATGTGGTCATTTCTTCCATCTTGTTAAAAACGTTCATGACCTTACTTGCCTCGTATCATCAGCTACCACCCCTTGTCTTTGCTCCCCTTGCAACAAACTCCTTGGAAGAGTTGCCATATTTCTGTCTTAGTCTCTCTCCTTCCATTCTCTCTTGTGCCCAGTACAACCAGGCTTTCTTGCCCTTTATTTCACCAAAGTTGCTCTCATGCGCATAACCAATGACCGCCAAGGAGAGAAATACAATGGTCAGTTCTCAGTCCTCAGCATACTGGACCTGTCAGACCTAGTTGATCATTCTTTCCTTCCCCAAACACTGTCTTCATTCCGCTCCCAGGAAACCAGCAACTCCCTCACCCCTTGGTGCTCCCCCTACTTCCCTGGGCCCCTCAGTCGGTGTCTTCTGACGTCTCCTCTTCTCTTTGATCTCCACGGCACCTGGTCGTCACTTCTTTTCTCTGTGTATACGCACCTCCTTGTTGATATTATGCTTATGACTTCCAAATGCAAACCTCTATTTTCTTTTTTTTTTTTAACATTTTATTTATTTTTGAGACAAGGAGAGACAGAGCATGAACAGGGGAGGGTCAGAGAGAGGGAGACACAGAATCTGAAACAGGCTCCAGGCTCTGAGCTATCAGCACAGAGCCCGACGCGGGGCTCGAACTCACGGACCGCGAGATCACGACCTGAGCCGAAGTTGGCCGCTTAACCGACTGAGCCACCCAGGCACCATGCAAACCTCTATTCTCAAACACACACTGTCTACGCTGTCTGCAAATAAATCCAACTGCCTATGTAATGAGATCTCTTCCCCTCGGAAATCTAAAAGATACCTTGAACTTGATTCCCAAAACTGAACTCCTGATCTTCCTCCCCAAAATGCTTCCAACGGCGACCTTTCCAATCTCAACTGGTGGCAACTCTATCCTTTCAGCCGCTTGGACCAAAACATTTGCAGCATCTTTGATTCTTCTCTCCTCCCACCCCCATACCACTTGCAATCAATCAGGCAATACGGTCGGTTCTATCTTCAAAACTAGCTAGCATCTGATGACTTTTCACTACTTCCACTGCTTTCACCAAATCTGAAGCCCTCTTATCTCTTTCAGTAATAATTCGCCTTTTCTTACCTTTGCCCATCTATAGTAGGCTCTCCACGTGGCAGATAGAGTTTTTGACAATATAAATCAGAATGTACTCCTCCTTTGTACGAAACCCTGCGATGGCTCCCTTTACAGCCAGAGAAATAGACAAAGTCCTTCTCGTGGCCCACAGGTCATGTGCTGGCCTATTGTTACTTGTTTGACCTAATTTTCCACCACTCTTCTGTTTGCTCACTTCCTTTTTGTCTTAATGGTGTCACTGTGAGTCTTCTAACATGTAGGTATCCTGGGGCTCTTGCTTTAGCTGTTCTCTCTGTCTGGAATGCTCTTCCTCAAGATATCTGGTTGCCATTTCCTTATTTTTTTCAAGTGTTTATCCAAATCTTACCATCTCAGTGGTTTCCCTGTGAAACCTTTTCAACACTGCAACCCAGCCTGATTTCTAAGTTTGCTGTACTTCTATTTCATAGCATGTACCACTTTCTAATAGGCTATATATGTTTGACTTATGTGGTATCTTTCCTTTTATTTTCTGTCTTCTGCTACTTGAAGGTAAGAACCACAAGAGTCAGGACCTCTGAATAATCTGCTCACAAATGTATCCCGAAAACCTAGGACAGGGCTTGGCATGTCATGTGGTAGGCGCTCAGTGAGGATTTGTCGAATTAACGAAGGCGTAAAGTAAAGGAAGGGACAAAAAAGGTGAGTTAGCCTGGTTTCTCTGAGCTATCTGCTTGGAAATTTGCTTTTTGTTGAGACTTCAAAGGAGATTGTTCCCAAAATGTTATGCCTGACTCTAGAGCCCCTGTTATTGAGTCTTTTCTCTTTCCAATTAGAATGAACTCCAAGTAGCTGAGAAATCCTCCCCCACATCTCACGAAAACAAGGTGCTGCCACACCTCAGCCACTGGTAACTATTACATACTCCCTGGGGACATTATATATGAACTTTTAAAAAGACGGAACTTGGTAAGTGGCCTCATTTTAGGGTCTGATATAAAATGAAAAACTCAGAGCAGGTTCATCTAAAGCTTGGCCAAATTTCATGTAAACCTGGCTCACCCTGAAAGGGAAACTCTCAGCTGATATATCTTTTCAAATGGAAACTATGCAGAATTCAGTGGCTTCATGTGGTTTCCACCCCAAACCAGGTGGAACCAGAGGCTTTGGCAAAGATTCACGTGAAATTCTTAACTGGGAAATATAAACCAAGGGGGTAAATGTTGGAGAAAAACAAAGTGAAATAAAACCTTTAGTTCTGAACGGTCCTGAAACCGCAAGCTTAAATCGGTGCTCTTAAACATCACCTCACTCACACACTTTAAATAAGTGCAATCATTGTTTTGAAAAATTTCCCCCACTAATGAGCCGGTTTTTTGTTATCCTGTATTAGAAATTTCAGGGGTCCTTCACACTCATGTGGAGATCAAGTTATTATTTCCATCTGGCAGGCTTTGTCATCAAAGAACAAAGATGAGGAGGTGACCTGACGAAGGCACCTACAAGAATGAGCCAACAGAGCGGACATCTCGTTCACAGCTCAGTTCCTTACCCTAAAAGCCTGCTGCCTTTCATTGAAGGAAGCCAGAAATACAGTCACAAAGAGACAAAGGGAAACCTTAAGACTCCTGTGGATCAGGTGAGATTAAGTATTAAAAAACTGTGCTTTTGCTTTTGACGGTAACAGTATTGTGCAAACTCTGAGTTGACATATGGAGTAGGAATAATTTATCAGTAATGGGGTTTGTGTGTGTGTGTGTGTGTTTGTGTATGTTTATAGGACTGGAATTTTAGGAACCCTTTCAATAGGTAAAACTATTCTAATTATAGGAGATGCACTCATAACCAGAGACTTTTAAGCATCAGAAAATTTTAAGATATTTCCACAGGGTGCCTAGGTGGCTTAGTTGGTTAGGTGTCCAACTCATGATTTTGGCTCAGGTCATGATCTCATGATTCGTGAGTTCAAGCCCTTCATCAGGCTCTGCACTGACAGTGAGGAGTCCGCTTGGGATTCTCTCTCTCCTCCTCTCTGCCTCTCCCCCACTCGTGCTCTCTGAGTCCTCTCTCTCTCTCTCTCTCTCTCTCTCTCTCTCTCAAAATAAATAAATAAGCTTAAAAAAATAAGTAAAGGGAGTTCCACAAATCCTACATTCATCCAGCTACAGATATTTCTTATATAAAACTTGTACAGATATTGTATTAAGATTTCAGAGAGAAATCTTTAACACAAAAATGTAGGACTCCTTTCCACTCAATTTGTGCAGTTTATAGAAGTTTGACTGTAATTCCTAGTTTATGTCTACTTTTCGATCATAGAAAGAGAGCTAGATAGACTTCTGAAAGACCAACTCAATGCATCTTGCTATTAAATAAAAAACCATCCTAGTCCCTTCAAAAGATGGAGGTAAATGCAACTAAGGTCTGGACATTTATAATCCTGGCATATGCTTAGAGGCAGAAATCCCTGAAGGTAAATACTGCATTTGCCAACTTCGTGGACTGAATGTTAAAAACAGCCACTGTTACTTTTGATTTTAGAATAATTTGTCATTACTGTCCTATAGGTACTTAAAAACATGTGATCTCTGTTTCTGGACACGGGCATGTTACAGCTATAAGGAATGTTAAGTAAGCTTAACATAGAACTTGTCTACCATAGCATTGATCCCGAGCTTATGTGAATTTGGCTGCTGAACAGATTTTTCTCTGTGGCTTAAAAAAGCATGTATTACAGAAGTGCTTGGATATTTACATCAATGCCTCAACTAAATAGAGATATTCTAAATATTGTGGATCTCTTTAACAATAGTCATTCGTTCTTTCATTCAACAGTATTTATTATGCCTGTTATGTGCTAAACTCTATGTTAGGCATTGGGAATACAGAGATGAATGAGATCTTGTCACTGCCTTGAAAGGTCTTAGTGATTAGTGGGGAAAAAAGAAAGAAACAAGGTTTGAATACAAATGTGGTAGATCTTCTATTTCTTTCTTTCTTTCTTTCTTTCTTTCTTTCTTTCAGGTCTTCTATTTCTAATCAAGATGGAGTAACTGCTACCAAACTAGTCCTCCCACTATGAATGGTTAGAAAACTGGACAAAGCATATGGCACAAATCAGACACTGGATGATAAGCTATGATCCCTGAGAAAAGGAACGTGAGTGAGGTATGTCTCCCTAGACACTTTCTGGATATGGCACAGAGAGGGGTACACACGCAGAGCTGAAGAGACAGGGTGATTTGAGGAGGGAAGTGGAATCTGCGGGGCAGAGACAAAGAGAAAGAGCTCCAGAAATCTGTATGGGGTCCCCTTGAGTCCTCGGCTGCATACTAAACCACAGATGTGTGGGGTGAGACGCCACAGAGTTGGGCGAAGGATGACTACCAGGCAAAGAATTAGTGGGGAGCTGTAAGATCAACAGTTTACACTACATATGGCTGGGGATACTTATGTTCTGACTGGAAAGGTCAAGCCTTGAGAATAGGGCTCACTAGCCCTAGAGTGTAGATCACTCTAGATCTGACCAAACACAACTTAACAAACTTTAAAAAATCCCAGTTGATCCTCAAGTAAATTAATTATCTTGCCAGAACAAAATCCAATATTCTTTAGAAGAAGACACCCAAATCCAGACATTCAACAATGTAATATTCACAATATCCAGCAGCCAATCAGGTATTACTAGATATGTGAAAAAGCTGGAAAAGGTGACTCCTAACCAGGAGAAACGCTGGTCCTAGAAAAAGAAAAAAAAAAAAATCACAAGAAAAAGATAAATCCATTACTGTGTATGGTGATGGATGTTAATTGGACTTACTATGGTAATCATTTTGCAATATATACAAATACCCAATCATTGCATTATACACCCAAAACTAATATGGTGTTATGTTAATTATACCGCAATAAAAAAAGAGAGACTCCGAAATGACAGCAATGATTGAATGAGCGGATGAGGAATTTAAAACAGCTATTATAAATATGCTCAAGGATTTGAAAGAACACGTGAACATAATGAACAGATACACGGAAACTATTAAAAAGAAGCAAATGGAATTTCTATAGCTGAAAAGTACAACATCTGAAAGGAAAGGCTTTTCAAAAAAGTGAGTGCAGCCCCCGTGGCCTGTGGAACAATTTTAGTATCAAGTAGTCTAACATGCATGTAATTGGAGTCCTAGGAGGGGTGGGGGTAATGGGGAAATATTTGAAGAAATAATGACCGAAAAAAATTCTAAATGTGTTTAAAAAATGTAAGCCCCACCAGATCCAAAAAGCTCAGCTAACTGAAAACACGACGAATGCAATCTGATGAATGCTATACCAGAAACACACAAATGTAAGCCTATCCTAAATTTAAAATACATCATTTTCCTTGACCAACTTGTGCATTAATTCCTCCTTCCTTCTGCACATCCACTTGGAGCGATCATCGACCACCACCCCCCACCCCCGCTTCCTGTCTAACCAAGTGTCAAGATGGTCAGGATCTGTGGTAAGGAGAGGGGGCGGCAGAAGCAGATGATGAAAATACAGAATGAAAAAATATAGAGAAACTCTTTTCTATTCTTTCCCTGTCGTCTACTGCTTTTGTTCACTAGACATTTTTTTTTTCTTACTTTCCGTTCATGTCTTACAATTAACTTACCCTATACTTACTGTTTAAAGCCCCCGGGGTCCAATGAATATTCTGCTCATTTTGCCGCATCCCTCCACTTGCCTTTAAAGTGCCTACTGGTAAAACCCCACCTCCTTTCCGTACCTGAATTCTTTCCATCCCTCCAAAAACTCCTACTTCCTGGTTCCTTAATTTGTGTTTCATTAGAATTTCAGCCTGAAAAGATCAACAGCATTGCTTAAGAGGTAAGGAGAAACCCTTACTTTCCTTACAAGGGGTGGGGAAGTAGGTTAGGGGACAAGAAGCAGAGATGTGAAGATAAGTTTTCGGGTTTACAGACTGTCACAATGAAGTGCCTTTTTTCGCAAAACTTTACACTTCAAGCTTGGATTTCTAGGCGGGCTTGCCAAAGTATTTGTGCCTTAAAGGGCCTGTAAAAAATACAGCATCAATAAATAATATTACTAGATAATCTAGATTGAACCACTGGTAGCCCAGTTTATACATGATCATCTTTAACACTGTCCATTTGTAAGTAGGGATCTGCCCATATTTACAAATAGTCATATCAACAGACATTTCGTCTCAGTTGTTGAAAGAATCTAGGGTCAGTTTGAATAAGGGAAAATAAAATGGGAATCACGTATGTTTTCATTCTTTATTCTCATTGTATCTATCATTTTCCTAACAACACTCAGGTGAAAAGTATAATTCTCAACTGAGAGGCGGTCAATCCTTGGTAGACGATAGTAAAGGCATAACTGGAGGAATCTGGTGGTGTCATCTTAACAGCTGGAAGTGAACACCTATATCGTATTACAGATGAGAAAATGAAGGCCCAGAAGTGTTAAGTAACTTGCCCAAGGTCACACAGCCACTTAAATATACAGCCGGGGCAAAACTCAGCCTCCCTGAAACCTTCCCTTACACCTCACCCTCTTATTATCTTTACAGACAATACCAAAAATATATGTTGGAACCCCTTCCTAGAAAACTTCCTAAGGGTGTATGTTACTATTTGTCTTTCGGATGTTAGCTTCTGCTAGAATCCTCTGCCTCTATTTTTAGAAATATGGTTGAAATGCTGAAAGTCAGCCGGGAAGCCCTGCCCACACCAACAGAGCCCTTACATACTCAAATACTTAGGCAAGTAGAAGAAAGACTCTATGAATTTTAAGATTTGCCACTAGGGAACTGGCCCTAGCCAAAGCACAGATGCCTTTTTTTTGGCAATTCACAAAGCTCAACTTATTTATTTATTCATTTATTTATTTATTTTAATCTTTATTTATTTTTGAGACTGAGAGAGACAGAGCATGAACGGGGGAGGGGCAGAGAGAGAGGGAGACACAGAATCTGAAACAGGCTCCAGGCTCTGAGCCATCTGCACAGAGCCCGAAGCGGGGCTCGAACTCACGGACCGAGAGATCGTGACCTGAGCCGAAGTCAGACGCTTAACTGACTGAGCCACCCAGGCGCCCCAAAGCTCAACATGTTTAAGACAGAAGTTGCAACTTTGTTTTTTAAATTAAAAATGAGCATTCGGTGTGCACTTAACTACTTGCAAAGTACTGTGCTAAATGTAGTAAGAATGGAAGGACAATACTCCAGTCTCAAAAAGCACACAACCGAGTGTGAGGCACAGGAATGCGAATGACAATATGGTACAAACGGGTCTTAAATAATTAAGAACCATAATTAAAGTATAAAGTCCACAGGAGTGCAACAGAAGAAATAATCAACTTCTGGCTGTGAGGAAATCAAGGGCTATTTTACATGGGTTGTGGCATTTAGCTTTCGCTAAAATGTGGTAAAAGAACATTCTGGTCCCATGTAATTCCAGAGCTCTGTCCATGAAGGGTGTGTAAGGGAGTGTGAGCAGTCTGGATGGGAGTAGGGGGCGTGGGGATCCCAGCAGGGACAGGCTGGGAAGCTAGGTAGGGCCACAGCAGGAGAGGGAAGGAGGAGGAAGGGGGAAGTTCTGTGCTAAGACGAGATGAGACAGATGAATGTTCTCGGATACACGCTATCTGCGTGTCTTTGCTCCCGGCGCTTTGCACACACCTTTTCTCTGAGCCCCTCACAACAATATTATGAGGTAAATGCCGTTATCCACATTGTACCAAAAGGCAACCTGAGGCTCCCAAAGGCTACGCAGCTGACCCGATTCCACAAGCAGTAAATGACGGAGTGTCTCTACTGTCTTTTCACAGTATCCTGTCTCTCTCACACTCGTGGTCCCAGGAAGGCCTCAAGGGTTTGCACGTGACTCTTCGCACAATGGATAGCCACTGCACAGTTGTTCATTTAACGCCATGTGATGATAACCTTTAATTTTCACTTGGGAGATGCTAAGGGGGATGATGGAGTGAATGATACGCACGAACGAAGCACCTTTTCTGCCATTTCTCTGGTTCAGCAGGAGCGTGCCAGCTCCGGGCACACCTACATACTTAACCATAAAGAAAGAGAAGTAGAAAAATCAGACCCCAATTTTTTTTCCTAATGTTTATTTAGTTCAGAGAGAGAGACAGGGTGACAGAGACAGAGAGAGAGGGAGACACAGAATCCGAAGCAGGCTCCAGGCTCCGAGCTGTCAGCACAGAGCCCGATGTGGGGCTTTAACCCACCAACTGCAAGATGATGACTTGAGCCAAAGTCAGACGCTTAACCGACCGAGCCACCCAGGTGTCCCTCAAACCCCAAGATTTTTAGATTTTTGTGGCAACATTTGATATGCAATCAAAATTTTGAATTATACATATAAAATGCCGTTTTCAGAAGTATCAAACTCAGGCAGAATTAGTGCTCTCTACTGTGTGAAAAATCTCCAAAATACTTAGGAACACTCTCTTCAGGAGACTTCTTTTAGGGACGCCTGGGTGGCTCAGTAGGTTGAGCATCCGACTCTTGATTTTGGTTCATGATCTCACAGCTCCTGGGGGCTGTGCGCTGACAGTGCAGAGCCTGCTTGGGACTCTCTCTCCTCTCTCTGCCCCTCCCCTGCTCGTGCTCTCTCTCTCAAAATAAATAAATAAACTTTAAAAAAGAGAGAGAGAGAGAGAGAGAGAGAGACTTCTTTTATCACTCTTTGAGGATATATATTTTTTTCCTCTCCTTCCAACCAGGGAATCCTACTGATGGCACGATGGGGAGACCAGGTGCTGTATAGTTGTCAACCTGGAGCCTTGAAATTACAGCATCTAAAGCGTAATAGCTGTAAAAATACCAAAACCCATCAAATGTATTTCATTTGTAAACAAAGGATTAAAAAAAAAGCTTTCACGAGGCAAACCCAGTTTACACTCCTGTGGATCTCAGAATGCAGACTACAGGATAAATACCCAGCTATGTGGGGTCAGAATCTGGACCTGTGGAACCATGCAGATCTTTAAAGGAGAATCTTTGTATTGCATTAGTGACTATTATTATTATTATTATTATTTATTGTTTTTGGTGGCTGGGTGAGGGGAAAAGGTGAACCCAGGTCTAAGCAAATCTAAAGGGAAATCAGAAGTTCGAAAATTAAAAGCTGTTTTTTTCAGTATGCTGACAATATAATCCCAAAGTACTTTTTCATTGATCATGTTATTGGACTTCCGACAACTGTTACTGGAGGACATTGTAAGTGTGCAAACACACGATACTATTATTGCTACTGTTTGCGAGGCACACGCCCTACTCCTGTCCAGTTCCCACAGGGTGAGTGCTGTGACCCGTGGTTGCTTTCCCTATAGTGCCTGGTAATTGTCAGCGTGAGTGTGTGTGTGTATTTGAGTGTGTGGAATTATGGGCAGGGCAATGGTAGGGGAACATATTTTACACTTCATGCGTTTCTGGATTTTAAAAGTTTCCACAAATAATAACAATTGTTAACATGCATAACACACTGTATTAAGTGTTAAGCATTGTGCTGAGCCCTTTATGCACATGGAAACCTCTAACCCTCCAAACAACCAGACACAGTATTAGCGTCGCCCTCAGTTTTCAGATGAGGATAGAGACACAAAGAAATTAAGTTACACAGCGAACCAACGACACGGCAAGCCATTCACACCAAGGCAGTCTGTCTCCCAAATGCGTGTTCCTATCCAGTATCTACACTTCTTCCATGTACCACTATGAATTAGAAACCGAGAGACTTCCAATTTAAGAAGACCACATCACCTTTGCTGATGGATAGCTCTTGAATTCCCAAAGGCTCCCTAAGGTAGAAAAGGCTCTTGTTTACATCCCTTCAACACCCCACGGCATATGTCTTTAGACATCCATGAAGGCCAACAGTTCAGCCTTCTTGTTACCACGTAGATGCAAGATCTTACTGTCTACACGAGTCAGGGAGAAAAAACAAATCAATGTTTTGGTAGTCAGAATCATCGTCTGTCACGTTTAGGAGTTGGTTGTCACTGGAACAGTTATTCATACATATACAGGCAATTCATCCCATACACACTCTGTCTTAATAGTTCTATCGGGGCGCCTGGGTGGCGCAGTCGGTTAAGCGTCCGACTTCAGCCAGGTCACGATCTCGCGGTCCGTGAGTTCGAGCCCCGCGTCAGGCTCTGGGCTGATGGCTCAGAGCCTGGAGCCTGTTTCCGATTCTGTGTCTCCCTCTCCCTCTGCCCCTCCCCCGTTCATGCTCTGTCTCTCTCTGTCCCAAAAATAAATTTAAAAACGTTAAAAAAAAAAAATTAAAAAAAAAAAATAGTTCTATAACCAGAGAGAAAGTTCTTCAAACTAAGATGGACTTCCAAATGTGAAATGTAAATTGTATTCCTTTCCCCTCACCCAGAAGGGATATTTCAGCACGTGCAAACTACTAAGCTGATACTGTATTGGACATTTAAAAGAAATTCCTCTATCAATCAATGACTGGGGGCGGGGGGGCGGGTAGAAAAAGCAACTAGAAAATTAAGAATTTCCCTAAGAGAAAGACAGTCTTGTGCCTGAGAGCAGAGGGATGGCCTCTGTCTGGGGGATGCAGGTGACGGCAATTTCTCGATCCATTTTGGGACATGACTGGAAGCAATGGACAAGATTATGAAAAGCAATGGCACCCATCCTTGGTGAGTTAATCTTCCTCCGGCCCCAATCATAAAAATTATTGGGAGTCAGTCCTGAGCTGAATTCCAACAACCACAAGGGTATATAATACAAGTTATTTTTTTCACGCCTACATTTAACGCCGCAGCCAGTAAAGATAGTTCATTCTGAAGCTTTTCGGAAAAATCCACTGAGTGCATAGTTATAATCCAAGTGATTCTATAGCCTTCCTTCTCTGCAAAGCATTTTTGAATGTTTGCCAACCATCAAAAATACACATTGGGATTAGTTTACTGGCAGAGACATAAAAGTAAAAGAATAATGAGGGAGCAAAAAGGTGCTGGGAATAGAAGAGTGTGATGGGAACTAACGATGGCCGTGCCATACCTCAGCCTTGTAATACCACAGCAATAGCGTTACGTTGTGCTGGAACGACTCCCTAAATCTGCTTCCCCACAAATGTACTTTTCCATTCTTCATCTGCATTTACAACAGCCTAGTAAGGGAAGTGGGACAAGTATATTCTAATTTTGTAGAAAGCTACACAGTCAACAAAACGCCTAAAATGGGAACCGACTCTTAGTGCAGCGTTCTTCGAACGGCAGGATTTTGTGACTAGCAGGATGATGGCAAACATCATCAGGCAAACATCATCATCATTCAAAATATCCATATCCCTTATAGCACGGGCAACTGATGGCTCTGAAAGGCTGCTAGTCCCTCTCTTGTGGCCACTGTGCATTCCTGAGCATCACCGTCTGGCTAGCCCAGATTCCTATGAATATTGTAGAAGAGATTTAATCTGCTGGGGCATTCTTACTTTAAGTAATAAATACATTTTAATCAGAGACTGCATCAAATCTTCTTTATATTTTTTGGTAAAACTATAAAAGCAAGTAATTTTAAAATTAATTTTAGCGGGGGAGGGCGCCTGGGTGGCTCAGTCGATTAAACACCCGACTCTTGGTTTCAGCTCAGGTCATGATCTCACAGTTCGTGGCTTTGAGCCCCACATCAGGCTCCATGCTGATGATGCAAAGCCTGCTTGGGGTTCTCTCTCTCTCCCTCTCTCTCTGCCCCGACCCTTTCTCTCTCTCAAATAAATAAACTTTAAAAAATTAAAAAAAGATTTATGGTGAACCCCATTGTAAGAAGCCATGTCTGCTTTACCTGCTTTGTAAATAATGGATGTGCTTAGGGCACCTGGGTGACGCAGTCGGTTAAGCGTCCGACTTCAGCCAGGTCACGATCTCGCGGTCCGTGGGTTCGAGCCCCGCGTCAGGCTCTGGGCTGATGGCTCAGAGCCTGGAGCCTGTTTCCGATTCTGTGTCTCCCTCTCTCTCTGCCCCTCCCCCGTTCATGCTCTGTCTCTCTCTGTCCCAAAAATAAATAAAAAACGTTGAAAAAAAAAAGTTTTAAAAAAATAATGGATGTGCTTAAAGTAACACCTGCATTTTAGATGCTATTGTCAACTGGCTATGGTTAATGAATTTAGATTTCTTTAAAGGCTACTAGGAGATAAACAGAAAAGAAAATCAAACACTGGAAATTTTGAGAGTTTCTGATGATGTCTATCACTTGTTTGGAAATATTATGGATGCCTTTTAATTAAAAAAAAGTTTTTTAATGTTTTTATTTATTTTTCAGAGAGAGAGAGAGAGAGAGAGAGAGAGAGAGAGAGAGAGAGAACAAGTCGGGGAGGGGCAGAGAGAGGGAGACACAGAACCCGAAGCAGGCTCCAGGCTCTGAGCTGTCAGCAAAGAGCCTGACGTGGGGCTCGAACCCACGAACCATGACAAACCATGAGATCATGACCTGAGCCAAAGTCAGATGCTTAGCCGTCTGAGCCACCCAGACACCCCAATTTTTAAATAATTATACTCTTGCAAAGGCCCTGTAGCCTGACCATCTTCCATTTAAAAATAAGGGAAGCAGAACTAACTAAAATTTAAATAAAAATGTGAAAAAAAAAAAAAGGGAAGCAGAAACCACTGAAGTTCATGTTAGACTCTACCCCCCCCAAAGGATCCCTTCAAAATGTGCCACCTTGCATTGTGACAGCCATAATCCGCAGCAACTTTCAAACACATTTGTCCCAAATATATCACTACAAGATTCTCTAGTAATTTGAGGGCAACATCATAAAACCAGTATGAATTCTCACCGGAATCTAATTTTATTTTTACATTTTTTATAGTCTACCAGAGAGAGAAGGATCTTACCATCCCCGAAGATCAGCGGTTTGCCAAAAGCGAGCATCGAATTTTGTAGATTCTCTAACCTGCAGATGCGAATGTAAAAAGCCTCCAGTGTTCCAGTTCTACCCTTATAAACACTCACACGGCAAAAATGTCCCAAAAAAGTCTCCATCAATGACCTATTTGTTTGGAGCCCTAGATAATGCGGTAACAACAGAACCTTAATAACAGGATTTGACCTTATCACCTAATTATTCAAGGGATGACTTCTTAGAAAACTTAACCTTCATTTGTAATTGTGATGCTCTCCTTAGGAAATCTAAGCAGATGAATGAGGTTAAATTAGGACATCACTGAGAGAAGGAACCTAAATTTGAATATATCTGCCACCAGTGGCACTGGGGATTCAACAGTGACACAAATCAAATGCTTCCTATGTAAGCAGAGTTAATCAGTCCTGAAAATGCACTAACATAGTACAAAGCAGTATTTCTTTTCAGGAAATGCAACATTATACTGGCAAATATATTCCATCTTAACTCCAAAATGCCATTCAAAACCATCCTATGAAAAAGGACATCAATTTAAAACATCTGGCCTGAAACCAAGTTGTGGAGTTGCATTTTACTTCTTAAAATTCACTGTTGTGAGAATGCAGACTTTTTCTATCCTAAACTGTGGCTCGTTGATCTTAAGCAAATGTTGTGCCTCTAGCGTGGGTCATTTCAGCATTGGATGGACTGATTCTGCCCTTCTGATCCGTCTTAAAGATGTCTTGGGGGACATCTTAATGTAAGCAGGGCCCTTAGACCCTTCCTAACAAGCATTACCACAAAGTGATCTCTTGTAACACTCATGGTTCCAGGCATAGAACAAGACCATTGTGTGTGACCTGATTTCATTTCAGTGACTGTCCCAGTAAAGAATGACATCATCCCATTCTTTTTTTCTTGATCTCCACTTGTGACTGTCCTCATCTCCCCGCCCCCACCCTCATCATAATTAAACTGCTCTCCTCCCTCCCGCTCCACACTCCTCATCCCCAGAGAAGTAGCTATTTTCCTCTTAACTTCCTGCCTGAATGTATCATTACGGCAAGAGCAAAGGGCTTTCCTCTGGTCGGTTAATATCCCCGGAGTTTGTTTCCTCGCCATAGTAGACAAAGCCCTATTCTCTTGGCAGCCAAAGTGCACTGGGAGGACCGTCTGCTGGGATAGGTCTCAGTCAGATGAAAATAGAGAAAAGCCAGCAAGAGGTGACACAGCCTGATGGGCACAACGTTTCCCATCCTATTGACGTTTGGTGTTTTCTGTCACCACAAACTCCTTGGCTTTGAGGATGTACTGTCTACACAGGTCCATTTAACGATGTGTATGCAGGTGTGCACATTGGTATGCCTGCGCATACTGGCACTTGCTTTATCGCTTACATTTGTATTAGGACTCACATGTGAAAGTACTTAGTTTCAGAGGGGCTGAAAGGACGATGCAGGAGAAGACATTAGTTTAAAAACAGGCATTAGAAGGCAACTAAATAAAACGGCTATGTGAGGAAGGTGTGGGTTAGATTTTTTTTTGACTGTTATCTCTTATCGGGAAAAAGCAAAATCCACTCAGGTGTCCACATCTATGGAATAGAGCACAATTTCAGACTATGAACTATGAAGACAATGCAGAAACTGTAGACTGTTTCGATATAAGAGTGAAAAGAATCAGAATAAAATTGTATATTCTCTATGTTTCCAATTACATAAAATATTAGCTAGGACCATATGAAATTGCTGCTTTTGTGGGTCAGATATAGTCCATAGCAGCAATTTTCTATGATTCCGCATTGCATATATTCATATTAGAAAAAAAAATCCTGGGCTTGGGTTAAGTGGGTGTGTGTTTTACCTAAAAAAATTTCATATTGGGTCCCTATTATGTTGTGTTTTTTTTTATGAATTACTTTATATCATTTTATTTTCTTTTTAGTAAGAGAGGGAGAATGCATGATCCAGGGGCAATCAAGAATCTCGAGCAGGCTCTACACTCGGCACAGAGCCCGACATGGGCTTTGATCCCATGACCCTGGGATCATGAGCCGAGCCGAAATCAAGAGTCGGATACTCAACTGACTGAGCCACCCAAGTGCCCCAGGTTTTATTTTTAAGTAATTTCTACACCCAACGTGGAGCTCAAACTTAAAACCCTGAGATCAAGTCACATGCTCCACCAACTGAGCCAGTCTAGTGTCCCGCTATCGTATTGTTTTACAACAAATACATTATTTTAATTGCCATTAGGATGTGCACTGAGAAATGTTCAGGGTGACAATGGTCACAAATGAAAACAGTTGGCTTCTTAGCAGCCCCAGATTCCGCTCTTTATATTCCACAGCAAGCTTTAAATGCTCAGTAGACACCCAAAGAAAATTTTAGCAGTTTTTAGGGTCTAAATCTGAAGTTGATTCCTTGAAAAGATAGAGTTTACTATTACAATTTATGGACAATTTAAAAAATCTCTTAAATTTAAATTAAGGCATTGAGTATAACTTAAATTATTAGAGTAATATAGAAAATAATAAAGTGCCAGGGAGGCACAACTAAGACATGCTTTGATAAAATTTTCCATCCTAAATGGGCATCAACAGGGCTAGGAAAGGTCTTAATTTCCTTATAAACAACATATTTGCTGTTCTAAGTTATCCCATCTGTGTGCCCCCAGCCTTGTCTGACAGTGCAGTTTTTGAGACCAGAAGGTACAATAGAAGCCATTCAGATTTTGGCAGGTGGACTTCAAGCTGAAAACCAGGCTCCACAAAAAAATAACAGTCTGTTCCACAGGTGTGAACATTTTTGACAAGAGCCCTCAAAATCTCCCCCAAGCTGTGAAATTTAATTGTCCTTTTGTTGTTTTATTGCATGTGAATACAACCTATCTCTCCTTGGAACAAGAGAGAATCTTCTGGCAATCGGATAGTCAGGGGATGCTTAGGCAGCTTCTGAGTTTTGCTTATGACATCTCCTGGTTCTGTTTCTTGTGTTATGTATCTTGGAGGTGATGCCAAGTTCACTGAACTGCAGGTAAGCAGTTCTTAAAGCTGGAAAAATATTAAATGAAAGAACTTTATATCCAGATGACATGAGCAGAGAGGTAATCAAAAATGCACAGGGCAGCATTTTGAAGCTCTAAGCCTCATTAAAGTGGTGCTTATTTTATAAACCTGACTGTCTGAGCACACATAGAAAGGACTCATTTTTTTTCTACAAAATTTACCAGATGGGAAGACTGTGGACCTGTGAATACAGATGTGGTGGTGAAGAGCGACTCAGTTACCTATCTAATACAGCTCAAATGATGGATGAGGAAGGGCGGAGATGTTGAAGCTGGCCACTGGTCCGACTTTGAATTTGAATATTCCAGTCCAAAGAGAGAAAAAAACAGACCAGAGACTTCTCTCACAGGGGGCCTATAGGTTTTTAAGAAGTAGTGTCTTGTGTGTCAAATTTGAGCATGTAATTCTAACTTGATGCAATATTAAACACATTTGTGTTTTCTCATAATAAGAATACACTAATGAAAAGGATATAATGCTTGAAGTGATAAAGTTGCCCATTAAATGGAGAACTGACTCAAGAAGATGAAGAACTCTGAAGTAGTCATAGTTCTACTGTTTATTGAATTTATTTCTAAACAGAAATCTTTTTTAGTTTCTGTTTGGGAGTATTTCCTCTCCTGTCCAGAGTTTTGAAGGAAGGAGACTTCATTTAACTTCGACTTGTTTTCTCTTATTTTTTATTTAGCTTGTGGGTAACCAGCTTCCACTACATTTCTGGTGATACCCCAGACCATTTGCACACAGAGCACTGAGAATTACAGGAAAAAAATTGCCAGTGTTCATAATTTTCTGTCAAGGAAGTAACCCCACACTCCCATACACTTCTAGATATTTTCCTTCTAAATGTGGCATTTGTAGAGGACACAAAATGCTTAATGTCATAAGTATTAGAAAGAGGAGGTGGATAAATCAATCCTCAAAAGACAAACCTGAAATTCAGGCCAGACCTGTTGAAGATTTCATTTTGTTTTGTTTGTGTGAGGTTCACAAACTTTTTGGTGATTGGAGGCCTTTATCCAAGCCAACCTGGGCCAACACAAGGCTTAGAATGAAAAGCAAGCAGAGGGTAATGACTTTGAAGAGCTGCAATTTGAAACCAACAGGAACTCAGCAGTTTCCATTGCATTAATTTGGTTGGGGGTAGAAGGAAACAAATTTCAATGTTGACATTTAAGCAAAGACACATGGGGCTGTAAACTCACATGAATCAACACCCCTGAGAATGTTTCTGCAGCTAAGGTTGCATGGCTTGGATGGGTCTCTGTAACTCTTCCCAGCCCCACAACACTCAGGGCACTAGTGTGTATGTGGCCAAGACAGGAAACTGTGAAGGCAAGCTATGAACAAGACAGGTGACATCTGTGGTTTTCACTCCTGAGACTGTGGATGGCTGGGTGTAGCTGGCCTGCCATTCCCTGTGACTGATTCCCCTGAGCTTCCTGAGCAGCTCATGACATGTTAATAAAGTTCTATGATCCTTCTTTCCTCCCTTCCTCCCTTCTTCTTCTGTCTCTCTCTCTTTTCTCTTTCTTTTTTTCTTTCTTCCTTCCTTCCTTCCTTCCTTCCTTCCTTCCTTCCTTCCTTCCTTCCTTCCTTCCCTTTCTTTCTTTCTTTCTTTCTTTCTTTCTTTCTTTCTTTCTTTCTTTCTTTCTTTCTTTCTTTCTCTTTCCACCCAATGTGGAACTCAAACCCAATAACCCTTAGATCACGAGTCACAGGCTCTACTGATTGAGCCATCCAGGCACCCTGATTCTTCAAATACTCATTGTTCAGATGGTTCTTTTGCCATTCCTGAAGCCTAATTTCATGAAATGGCTCTACCACATTTAAGGTCCCTTTTAGCTCTCTCAGCCAAGAAGGATGAAAATGTTACAGGAAGGCTCTCTTTCTTACAATTCCCCATCCATGGAACTTTCCTCTCCTCAAGTGACATGGTATGCTCAGGTTTAATTAGCACCTTGGTTTAATTAACTAAGAGATAAATGTTTGATACGAGTACCTTTGAAGATGTTCTGCAGTTAACTCTGTCCTGGAGAACCTTCACGTCATCTGCCAAGTTCGCCTTCTTCAGACAGTGGTGGGTGGCAGTCAGCACCTACGATGGAGAAGAGTCAAAGTGTCTTCAGTTGCATTTTATCAGTGGCTTCTCTCATCTTTCTGATAGCGCCCTTTCACAACTTCAAAAGAGAACATCATTAGGAATAATATTCTCCAAATTTTATCCACGCTGATTTTCTTACAATCACTTGCAAGAGACTTTGAAGTATGGTGAGTAATTCAGTCCTTTTGTAGAAGTTTCTATTTGACTCTCTCTTCATCAAGGGAAAGACTTTCCCTCAGATTCATTTCATATTACTCTTTGACTGGATTTCCTAAGACTAATAAAGAAGAGTATCTTTTCAAAAGTTTAGAAGGTGTTCCAAGTTTAAAAGCTGAGTGACATCTAATTTGAGGTTATGAGACCTGTTTTAAAGGGAAATGTGCTGAGTCATAAAATCTAAAGTTGCTGTAGGCTATTATTTGATGAGTAGCAAAGTAAGCTACCTTGCTACTTATTTAACAAGTGGTTAAATTTGTTTCTATTCTGCATTTATTACAGTTGAAAAATGTAAGTAACTAAAATCAACTTAGATACTTTGAATAAGAGGAGACACTGCATTACGTATTTGATGATGCAATCTTGCTGCCATGAAGAGCACATTTTTAACATGTACACATCTATGATTTATAATATAGAAAAATATTAGATATATAATGTGTATCTTATCAGAAAATATAAGATACAAGAAATACAAAAGAATAGGAAAACATCACACATGATCTAATAACCCCAAAACTCTTTTACCTTGAAAAGGTATTTCTCTTGCCCATGTAAATAAATATTAAAACATTCCATTTGGAGCTTTCTTACCTCTTCACTGGTAAAAACAACTGTCTATTGGTATATGCAGAGGGGAATTGCAGAGGTAATGGGTAGAGATGATCTCCCTCAGGATAATAGACCTGGCATCTCTTCTTGATCTTAACTGGCCCCAGTGATCCAGGTTGAATGTGGGGCAGTACCTAGTCCTTTGCTCTGTTCTGGAAGCTTCATTCTTATAGTGAGGTTCCTGCAGCAGGGACTCCCTGGAGCTGGCCTGTTGCTGCAGGACCCTTCCTCCCACGCCACCCTTATCATGTCTCTTTCCATTCCTGACAGAAGCTCAACTCCTCCACCCACTTACGCCACCCTCTGTAATCTGGCACACCCAACCCAGCTGGCCCTCGAACTACTCCCCTGTGCTTCCCGTTCTGGGGGCTGGTGAGCTGTAGGACTTCTACTCTCTCTGTTCTCACGTCTCTGATAATATTACAAACCATTATAAGTATCACACGGATGTCTACTTTTTAAATACGTCCCTGGAGGACATAGAAATGTTTTTTTTATAATTATGCATGACACCCTGTGATCTCTAGCAGTAAAAGTTAACACATGAATGTGAAGCTATAAGTATCTGCGATGGTCGCGCTGGCATAGCCTAAGGCCAAAGAACATCCTTTTTGCAATCGTTCTGAATATACTATTGAGCGTAGCAGACCCTGGAATTAGATGCCTGAATTCCAGCCTACAGCATTCACTAGGTGATCTTGAGTGAGTTAATCTCCCTATGCCTCCGTATCCTCTGAAAAATGGAGATCTAACATTGTATCTAACCCACAGGGTTGATGTGAGAATTATATGCAAGCATCCATGTAAAAAATTTCGAAGAGTTCATGACCCATCATAAGCACACAGTAAACATTGGCAAGCATTATAATTGGGGTTAATTTTTGTTGTTGTTGTTTTAGCTCTTGCAGTGGTAATTTGCAATCAAAAGATATTTTCGTGGACCGAGATCAGACTTTTCATAAATTTTATACATGGAGGCTCTGATTTGTCATCATTAAAATGACAATTTGTGGGCGAATAATGTAACACTTTAATTGCTACTGGCTATTACAGAAAGAACAGAGGCAGCCTAAATATCTGCCTGGTAAGTATGTGCCCATGGGAGTCAAATACCTCCTGCAGTGCCGTGTAAAGTTGTATTGGCCAGAATAGAGCAAGGTGATAAGACAGTTGAGCCATCGCAGTTTTCTGTTCTATAACCTTGATCCCAGCAGATGTATTGCCTGGATCCTGTCTTCATTTACACGTAGCACTTGTACCAATTCATTATAAATAGGCATAGTACTCAATGTGCAATAGAAATTTCTTACTAATAAAAATAAAGAAATTTCTTATTAAAATGTTTTTTCTTTTTAGAATTTCATTAATGAACACTTTGCTGAAACAAATTTATTCTTTAATTTCAGCAAAACAGCATCATCTGGCAAATAAAGTTAACATTATTAAAGAGAATGTTATTGGTTTATGGTTTTGTTTATATTTAATCTGTAATTTCTTTTGGATTTTCAACGATATAAATATAATGATATTATTGTGGACGCAAAGCTATGTAAATATCATTCAAGTGAGTTACGCCCAGGTTTTTTTTAGGGTTTATATTTCAGTCACATTTTAGTAGATAGCAGTGTAAGACAATACATTGCAAGACAAGACGATGTGATCCATCAGTCAGGTAGGGAAACGCTATAGGAGAGTTCCCACCAGCCTGGCTTCCTCAGGGTCCCCCATGAGACTCTCTTTATACTTTCATTTCTGCCATTTCTTACCTAGAAAAAGCCACAGTTATTCCCTCCACATATTCAAATTCTAAGCACCCGTCTGGGATCAGCTGAAGTCCTGACATTTCCTGACAAGGTCCATTTTCATTTCTGTCGTCAGCCCTCCAACACTTAGAAATTTGTGCCACAAATGTAACATTTAGTTATACAGCCCCACTGTTGTTGCTGCTGCCTACACGGGTGAAGGTCTCATCTCTCCAACCAGGTTTTAAGATTGCTAAGCATGAGAGTTATACCTGGGATTTTATATACATCTCATACTCTAATCATACATGCCCCCTGGTAAGTACCGGGCACTGATTGAGCATCACTTTATTCACTTATTTATCACTTTTTTTTCAATGTTTATTTATTTTTGAGAGAGAGAGAGAGACAGAGAGACAGAGAGACAGAGAGACAGAGACAGAGCTTGAGCAGGGAAGGGGCACAGAGAGAGGAAAACACAGAATCCTCCGAAGCCGGCTCCAGGCTCTAAGCTGACAGCACACAACCCGAAGTGGGGCTCGAAGTGATGGACCACGAGATTATGACCTGACAGAAGTCGGACGCTTAACCAACTGAGCCACCCAGGCACTCCAGAGCATCACTTTATCACCAGAACCTGAGTCACATATTGATCCCGGGTTTGTTTTGGAGTTTATTTAAGTTTTGGTCAAAAATATCTAATCTAAGACCTTGGATGGTTCCTGAAGCAAGGATACATTTCCGGTCCACACGGCACTGAACCTAGGCCACACAAACTTGAATGAAGCAGGGGATCTTTGGCCTACCTCTAGACCATTTTGCCCTTTCTCTTTCTCAAGCCAGACTTATGATATTTTCTGTAAGCAACGGCTCAGCACAAGACTCAGATGTGTGTTACGCAAAGACATGGGGGGGGGGGGAGAAAGAGAGAGAGAGAGGGAGCGTGTGCTCGTGTGAATCTCAGTTTCTCTGTTCATAAAATATACAGATAAGATTGGGAGACATCCAAAATCCCTTTCTGCTCTAAAATTCTAGGAAATGCTGGCACCCGTGCCCATTAATTTGACATTAACATCCACAACTCAATGTGGGTGTGTGCCAGAATTTCACCTGCTGATAATATAATGGGAAGTTGAGTTGGATAGTTTAAGGACTGTACTTTAAAAGTTTGGTTTGGCTTTTCTCTCCGCATTAGCGTTGTACTTAGCACTTAGGAATCCATGCTATAAAGCAAGTAGATGATTGAACTTCACTCTTGGCTTTTTTCAGTTGTTCAGAAACTGAGCTGCATTTCCTGGCTCTCAAACTTCGTAAACTCATCAGATTTTGGTGTAGAGCAATGTCATTAAAATAACAGTCCTCGGTGGAGAACACTAGCAGCGTTCATAGTGAAATGCTGAAACAGTAACTGATGTTTTTAAACTGTGAATTGGAGGCATTTATCTACGCCGCACACACATATACATTTAGACAGACGTGGACGGTAAACGCTTAGATTTCTCGGGTAGTTGTCCTTCCATTTCTTCTGGAAGCTGCTTTCAGTCTTGTTGCAGAAGTGCATTCCGTCTCTGCTTGCTGTGCCTTGGAAAGTAATAACAGTTCCAAACTGCTTTCCCTAAGGAGCTGTTGGAAGGTCCAAACTGTCCTCATTAGAAACCTTGCACTGAACCACACAAATCCTGCCATTGTGGCTGGTGCTCGCATGTGGGACTATTACTTCATGCACAATGACATGGGACCGAAAACATGTGAACAGGAAGCCAAACCCAAGAGAGAGTTGGGGAACTTCCAGCTTTCCGAACTGAAGCAGAATCCGGCGATATTCCGCACTCAGGTGTCTGGGGGACTGCACAGCTGCAGCCTATCCACTCTTCAAACACTGCTCAGGACAGCGCAGTGGCTCTGGTGGCACCCCGCCTGGAGTAAATCATCATGTCAGCAGACCCAAAACGACTGTGGAGAGTGGAGCACTTGCTTACGAAGCCAAGACTTTAAATGGCTTGAGTAGCCTACGTGTGGGATGGTCGGCACCATATATGGAAGCTCACTACATTCTTCAAGCTTCCTCTTGTGCTAATGGGGATTCCCCCAAATGTATCTAGCTCCTTCTTTAAATAATAAACTTTTGCAGGATGCAAGTTCATCTTATGCTAAAATATATAGAGGGTGATTATTTTGAATAATGGAGATAGTAACGGTTCCTTTTTGGAATTCTTCTTTTTCTTTTCTTTTTTTTTTTTAATGTCGGAAGCTGTTTGGTAAAAATAGAAACTTTTCGTCATTTTAAGAGCCCAAAATAATTTCTGAAGTTTGGGGGATTTTGAAGTGAACCATCAGAGGCCAGATGGGATTCAGCTTAAAACCAAATATATCTTTCTGATGAGTGATAAACCTCTTTACATTCAGAAGTGGAAATAGCTTCTTAAAATCTGTTTTTAAATATGTTGATACAGTTTACCTACCAGACGGAAATATTATATGACTTTGTGAGACTAGTCGTGAAGTCTGGGGCTAAGCCCGTTTCATAATAAGTGGTGTTTGCTCTGAAGCGTTCAGGTGCGGAAGGCACTCTGAAATGCGGGAAATCCGAGCGAGGCTTTGCCATAGAAGATTAAGTGCTGAGTGTGGAAAGGGTGAAAGGTATAAGAAAACGAAGGTAATCAAGTAATCAGACCTCAAAGATTTAAAATGTCACAGCTTCCTGTTAATCAGATTGTTTTCTATTCATTCTAAATGTTAAAATTCTTCCAGTTGTCATCTTTGAAAAATTCGCAAATGTCATCCACCCGTTCTCTCCAGTTACGTATCATTCAAGCATATAGGAAGAACTTCCCTTGTCACACCGAAGAAGGAAATGGTTGTAGGCTGAGTAACGGCAAAGTAGATAATCACCAACTTTGCCTTAGTCTTAGAAACTACCTCCTTTTCTCTAGTGTCTGAGCGTATCCCCTAATTCAAGGACAGTGGAAAAGTCTGCTGTGGAAGGGCTTCTTCTTCATGATCAAATATTCTTTAGGAATATGTGTTCTTTCTCGGCAAGTATTCTACTAGCCCAGATCTTTTTTTCTGAGTCTCTGCTCATTCCTGATGGCTCAGAGGAAGTACAGATTAGTCTTTTTAAGGGTATGCATGGCTATTGGCAAGACTGCCCTAGACATGGCCTTCCTGTTGAAACGTTAATGGAAAAACAATCCACTCAACAGCACGGTTGCCAGATGAAAGGGCAGAGCCCAGTGAATCTAGATATTGACATTTCTTGGGGGCACCAAGCAGAGGGAGGGCTTAAACTTTGTCTCTCCTCAAAAGCCACCACCCCAAATCTGGCAACTTTTACACTTTTTTAAGAACTACTTTTGATTTTTACTCAATGTTGGAGTCTACCCTCTCGCTGACACCTCAATTCAACATCTCCCCTCCCCCACCACCCCTCCAAACTAACTCAATTTTGTTACAAACTTGTGCCTCCTCTGGTTTTATGGTATTCCATCGTAGCTACCCGGGTGAGCCCAAAACTAACACAGACCTTTCCTTTTTCTTTCACTCCCTCATTCAGCCCCCAAGCTGAGAATGTCGTACCTTCTAAGTAGTTCTGGAATCTGCACCCTATTGTCCACCTACACAGCTCAGGACCTCAGCATTTCTCACGGAAAACTACAATAGCCTTTTTGTTTTTTTCAATAGATGTCCTTTTTTTTTTTACGTTTATTTATTTATTTCCAGAGAGAGGGAGAGCATATGAGCGGGGGAGGGCCAGAGGAGGAGGGAGAAAGCGAGAATCCCAAGCAGGCTCCGTGTGGTCAGTGCAGAACCCAACGGAAGGCTTGATCCCATGAACCGTGAGATGGTGACCTGAGCCAAAACCAAGAGTCGGACGCTTAACCAACAGAGCCACCCAGGTGCTCCCCTAAAACAATCTATCAACTGGTCTTCTAGTTTATAGTATTGCCAGCCCCCTGGGCCTTTGCTCAACCCCCACTCCATACTGGATACTAACTCCTGTATGTAAAACCTTCCTGAAACAAAAAAATCCTATCTACTTGCTGCCTCCTCAGCCCCATGCAAAGTCCTCCCTTAACTCCCACTGGTTCAAGAGTGATCCTGAAAGTGCTAGGGTTGGTGAGTTAAGAAGCTTGTGCTATAATGCTTCCGTCACTGGGATGGGTTCGGTACAAACAAATGCAATAGTCTATTAAACCAAACGATATCTTACTGGTGCAGTTGGTTTGCATTTCAGCCCAAGTTTTTTGTATATCGATCTGAACCTATAAAACAGATTTTTTGCAGATCGTGAGCTGGTCCATGCATGAGTTTGAGTTTTACTACAGTACTAGGTCCAAGCACTTCGGCATGAGGCACCGGGATACTCATGATTGGGCCCCTGACTAAATCCCCAGCCCCTCCTAGAGGCAACACTCTGGCATTAACTGAAATCAGCCCCTCACCCCATGCTTTCTCACACCTTCTCTCCCAATGCTCTTCTCTTCTACGAAGTCCTGACACACCTCTTGCTGATCCTTTAAAACTCACACACTCACCGTGTCACTGCGAAACTTCCTTTGACTGACACCAGGCAGAAATAATCGTTCTAGCTTCACTTCTGTCACTTCACCTGAAACACACTTCTATTTTTAAGGTATCGCACTGTTAAGAAAATTATCAGTCGTTTCAAACTGTCTCCTCAGGCTATCAATTCTCCCAGGGCAGGATATTAATCTTACTCACCTTTGTATCACTAGTGCTTAGCATAGCACGCAATGCATAGTAGATGCTCAATAAATGAATGAACTGAATCAAACATAATAAAGTACATGGAAAAACCCTAAGGAGTGCCTGGGTGGCTCAGTTGGTTAAGTGTCCGACCTCGGCTCAGGTCATGATCCCACAGTCCGTGAGTTTGAGCCCTGTGTCGGGCTCTGTGCTGACGGCTCAGACTCTGGAGCCTGCTTCAGGTTCTGTCTCCCTCTGTCTCCGCCCCTCCCCCTCTCACATTCTGTCTCTGTCTCTCTCTCTCAAAAATAAACATTAAAAAAATTGTTTTAAAAAGCCCTAAAATTGACTGAAACACTGCTATTTTCAGACACTGTGCTGGGTGTTTCACATATATTATTTCCTTTTAGTCCTTTCAACAATCCTGCCTTTGGGGAAGGTAGTATTGAACTTATTTTATAGATGTGAAACCTGAGGCTAAAAATCTTAAAGATCTTGCCGCTGGTCATATTCAGGTAATGGCAAAAGCAAGTCTCAAATCTGGACCCCATCGTGGTTTGTACTCTTTCTACTATGACTGAGTATGCCTTTGAAGCTAACGTTGAGATTATGTGGCCGGTCCTTGTAATTACATTAGCTAGCAGATAGAATTTAGTGTTCACAGATCACTTTTAAATTTAGGGGTAAAAGCAACTAGAATCCAGTCTCATTTTCAACTTTAATTATGCCTTAGAATTTCTTGGAAGCCACAGAGAATTCTAAGTGGAAATGTCATTTAAAAAGATTCTTTAAAAATAGACATAATTTTATAATGTATCCTATGTTTGCTGAATAAATAGCTCTATGGCATTCTGAAATCTGATATGAAATCTTTCCGCCTGGCCCATTTTGGATGTTATGCTATCATGTAAAATTCTGAGCACTAGATAGATACAACAAATGTAAGAGTATATATGTTTAAATATATATTTAATTGTCCTGAACTCTCACATATGTATGTGTATAAACATACACACAAACACGCGCATTTATACATACTCATTATATGTGGTTTTTGCATCTGTGTATCTAAAGATAAAGAAAATCAAGCTCAGCGGACACATCATAGATAGCACTTCTGGCACTAAAAGTGAGAGGCCTTGTTTTTCTACATGATTGCCAATTTCTAAGTCTCGGTTTTCTTACCTGAGTAAAGACAGTAATTTTCTATATGCCATACTTAAGCCAAGTTGTAATCATGGTTCTGTAAATGCAAATTGCACAAGTCCCCAAAATAGAACTTTCTTTAAGTTCTAGTTTGTGTTCAGAAATTGTATCTTTCTTCGTGTTGTTCCAGGGTTTTAAGTTCACTTTTTGTTGAAAGACAGTTTCTCAAAGCAGTGAGCATCATCCCTGAGTAAAATACTCTGTGAATTCAGCATTCTTTACGAGAACCGTTTAATAACAGAGCTTTGGGGTTTGCCAGGGCCTGAGAAGTTAGTGTCCATGTTCCTTTAATATTAAGACCTTTCAGCTATGCGGTGAAAAACTTAACAATTCACATGTCCACTACAGTTACAGTGCTTTTGTAGAGTTTATACAAGCCCGTGCAAGTTTTCAAGCCTACACCGAGAGACGGGATTTATTTCAGAGTGTGAAAAGAAACTTCCAACGATTCCATTTGTCTGAAATCGTGAGCACTGCAAGCAGAGAACCTGAAGATTAAAGTCCCTCCATCCTTTCTGGTTGCCTACCAAGGCAGGCGAAGAACCAGGATTCCTCTCTAGGGTGACGAGATGTGTGTGAGACGGCCACACATGACCAGGAGGTGGTGAAAGTGGCCAATTTCAGCACCTGGCCGGGGTGCTCTTTCGTTCAGTGCATTATCAACCCAAACTTCTTTCCCCTCCCATGGTCTTTGGGAGGGACCCTACTGGGTGGAGGACCTTGGCCAGAAGCACACTTTCCATCACCCAAGAACCCGAGCTGAGCGAGGGAAACTGACTCCTGAGGAATAGATAATATGAGGTGGACCAGAACAGCGAGGAAAGTTTCCTTCCTTTCTAAAGAAAAAGCAGAGCATCATACTTACAAAAGCCGCCTTCAAAATCTTCTCTAGAGAACAAGCTCTGGGAACTGAGAGCGTGCAGAGGAGGAGAGATAAGGTGGCAGCGGGACTTCCTTCCTCCTCCCGAGGGCGAGAGTCATTGTTCCTTATCTCCCCTGACCTCCGAGGCGCGGGGAGCCAGGGAGGCCCGGCCTCTGACCCGCGCCGCCCTCCCCTCTGGCCTCCGCGCCCGGGCTTGGGGTTTCCTCTTTGCCGCTACAGCCGCCCGAAGATTCATTAGGGACTGTCTGCGAAGTGCTTGCAAGATGAAGAGGGTTATATAAGCCCGCGTATTATTATCATCACACACCCCCATAGAACCAAGGCTGCCAGACAAACAAAAGGCAGTTCCAAGAAGAGGAGGAGCAGAGGCAGAAGTTACTCTGGGGGTGAATCTCGGGACACCGCCGAACCGACTGGGAAGGAAAAAAAGGCAACTCAGTGTTGTATGCAAACGTCGGCAAACAAACAGTGAGCTGCAGCTGGCCGGCCGGCGACGGGGGCAGGCTCCTCGGAGGGCGGGCGGTTCCGGCTCCCCGCCCCGGGCGCCCGCACGGTAGCCGCCTGTGGCGGGACGCAGTGGACGGGGAAGATGTGGTGTTTGCAAAGGCGGGCGTTCCAGAGACCAAGTGCTGAGCAAACACTCATGTTTCTGAGACTCAGACCAGGTGTTTGCTGCTGCTTCTCTACGCCCTCTCTTGTTTTCCCGGCGAAGGCTTGCAGGGAGCTCCCTGCTCCGGGGCTGAACTTTAGTCCCCCAGTTGCAATCTCTGTGGGTCTCGTGTTTCTTTCTCTCTTTCTCTCTCTCCTTTTTTTTTTCCCTCTGTGGGAGCAATAGACCGAGCCAGAGGGTTCTTTCCCGCCTCCCTGGAGCTTGGGTCTGAGAAAGTTCTGATTCACTCTGAGCATCAATCTTCCTTGCTGACTCTCCCTCCCCAACTTGCTACCTCCTATTTTTTTTAAGATTCTTTTTGTCCTGCCCTGTTCCCGGCCCTGCTCCCCATCTCCCCAACTCCTAAGGAACTTTCTCATCCTGGTATTCAGAACTCCCGGTTTATTTGTCTCCGCGCTCCTGACCAACCTCCCAGCCCTCGCTTGGCCTCACCTACCCCAGCACATTAGAATATGAATCATGCTCTAAAGATGGCCTTTCAGTTCCTTCGCTTCCTAGCCTTACTCACATCCTCCTCCTCAGCCTGGAATGTCTGCACTCCCCTTTCCTTCAAAGCTTAGTTAAATCCCAACTTCCCCACAGAATCCTTCCCAAATTTCTCCTCTTTTGTCTGCCGGCTCTGCCTCTCTGCTGTAATTCAGCGGCCATCTGCCTCCCTCTAGGCTCCGAGACTTATGTGGTTCCCCAGGATGGCCTAGGGGACCGGGGCCTGTGTCAAGCAGGCGCTTAATGAATGTTTCCTGAATTTAGCCGACAGCCGACCTGATCTCACCTGGGCCATCAGTCTGGGAGCCGAAGGGGCCCTGTGTAACGTCCGTGGGCTCAGGTGAACGCAGCCACGTGGTGGCGAAATATTGATGGTGGACCTGGGCATTAGGCTTAGAGGGGTTTGTGGATAACCTTTTTTGTTTGTTTGTTTGTTTGTTTTTTAAAGGAAAGCTTTACAAAACACGGAAAGGGGCATCCAGACTTTACCAGAGCCAGCCTCCCCTCAGGTGTAAGTTCGCGAGGGTAACAGAATGGCCGGCATCCACTGAGCCTCTGCTACTACATTTAGAAAACCTATAAAGTGGAGCTTACTTAATAGAATGCCAGGAAAATTCCCCAAAGGTGAGATTTTCAGAAATCAGACTTCTGGGATGCATTTTACGGGGGGGGGGGGGGGGGGGGGACTCCTCCGCTATTGAAAGAACCGCAGGCTATCACAACAGCAATTGCACAAACGAACAACAGCTCCCTGGTGAATCGTTTTATGATACAGGGTGAAATATAGACCGTGAGCTGTCAGGTACTGAATTTCTTGTGGCTTAGCATTAAAGTGTTCTTAATGACATCCCCCCTGATATTCTCTGGTGAAGGCAACGTGCTTTAAATTCCATCTGTGGTGGTTGGATCGACCACGGCGTCCTTTAAGAGACTTGGGGTGTATCTACACAGTACATGCTCTCCAGTGCACACAAAATGTTCAGTCAGTTAGAAGAATTTTCCCGCCTCCACTAATTGGGAACAATGAAAACCAATTCAGGTTCTAAAGGGAAATGTTTGCCTCAAGTTCTTGAGGTTTTGGCTTTAGGAATGACAGAAGTCTCGTGGCAATTTAGCCGTTCAAGTATAGGATATTTCCTCAATCAGAGCCATGATGTTTATTCTAGCTCCCATTTGCGAGACCCTACTAGGTTCCAGACACTGGCTAGATGCTTCACATGCATTCTTAATGCAGCAGTTGTCCTAAAACAGAACTATTTTTATCTTCACTTTGCAGATGGAGAAACTGGTAACTCAGGTCAGGAAGTGGCAGAACGAGGATTTGAACCCACATCTATCTGTCTACCCAGCCTACACTTTTTCCATTCTGCTGAAAGCTGGGAGGAACCTTAGGCAGTGTCTCATCCGCTGGTTTTCAAACCGGATTCTAAGGAACTCGAGGCTCTCCAGGAAGTGCTTTAGGAATCTTTGGGGAAGAACTGGGAAAGAGGACGTGTGTTGGGAGGCCAGGTAAGTTGGGCTTGGCCCCAGTCATTGGATTCAAACAAAGAAGCTTCATTTCTATCTGTTTTATAGAGTGACTTTAAGTTTTGTTTGAAATAAGGGTTTTGCTACTAAAAAGTTATTTTAAAACTCTTGATCTAGGGGCTCCTAGGTGGCTCAGTCGGTTAAACATCTGACTCCTGGGGGCACCTGGGTGGCCCAGTCAGTTAAGCTTTTGACTTCAGCTCAGGTCATGATCTTGCAGTTCACAAGTTCGAGCCCTGCGTTGGGCTCTGTGCTCCAGCTCAGAGCCTGGAGCCTACTATGAATTCTGTGTCTCCCTCTCTCTCTGCACCACCTCCCCCACTCGTGCTCTCTCTTTTTTAAAAATAAATAAACATTAAAAAAATGAAAAAAAGAAGAAAACATCTGACTCTTGCTTTCAGCTCAGGTCATGATCTCGGAATTTTGTGGGTTCAAGCCCCAATTTGAATTCTGTGCAGGCAGCATGGAGCCTGTTTGGGATCCTCTGTCCCTCTCTCTGACCCTCCCCCACTTGGGCTGTGTCTCGAAAATAAATAAATAAACTAAAAAAAAACCAAAAAACAAAACCAACCTTCTTGATATAGTTTAACTTCCTCATGAAAAAGTCCAGAGAGATTAAATGTCTTGCCCCAAATTTTATAATAGGCCCAGCATTAACTTCAGATGTCCAAGCCCTTTCTGAAACCACTGGCCTCCCTGTACCCTTTATCTCTTCGCTTGTTAAACAGCAGGGAAAGTGAGAGATCATCTGACCTGACTGTCTTTCCTAACAGAATTCTTCATGAAAAATGGAAGGCAGAAAAACACCTTGGCTTCAGCAAGCTAGACTGTTTTTGGCCATTGGCTGTAAGTCTCAAGTCAGTCTATATTCACCTCGTGACAAATTAAAATCAAGTGAGGAATTAAATATGTAATTTGTCTGGATGGTTTAGGACCCCCTTCCCCTTCTCATTCAAATCAAAGTGAGTGGCAAAGGACGCTTTTGCATGAATCATCTTGTTAATTATATAGGCTTGGCTTGAGAGCACTCACTAGAAAACTGTTTACATCTCCCTGTTTATTAATCTAGGCAAAAGCAACTCTTTCGAGGCGCCTGGGTCGCTCAGTTGGTTAAGTGTCTGACTCTTGGTTTTGGCTCGGGTCACGATCTCACAGTTCGTGGGTTCGAGCCCCACGTCGGGTTCTGTGCTGAGGACGCTGAGCCTGCTTGGGATTCTCTCTCTCCCTCTCTCTCTGCCAGTCCCCGGCTTATGCGCATGTACACGTGAGCTCTCTCTAAATAAATAAATAAATAAATAAATAAACAAACAAACATAAAAAAATAAAAATAAAAAAAAAGCAACTCTTTTTACAAGAGACACGGTGTGTGTGGCAAAGACATTTTTCTTGGAGGGGCCAAATATAGCAAGGGAAAGTGAGCTCCTCCCTTCCCTCGGCAGGCGGAAAGGCTCCCCACCTGGCCAGCTCCTCTACAGCTGCCCCAGCTGCACTCCACCTGGTCCCCAGCCTAGTAAGTCTCACTTCCCTGCCAGACCACACGATCCTTGAAACAAGCCAACTGTATCCCGCCCTGGAATCAAGGTACACTTCATCCTCTTGTTACTACAAAGCCTACCACACCCCCCCCCACACCCCCGCCCTAGCCTTTTCTGTTTCACTGTGTTCCCGAATGCAACCTCTGTGTGGCTCTACAGGCGTGTAGCGTCCGCCTCCCCTGGGCTGGTGGCCTATGTGATTGACAAACCGCTGTTGTTCCCACATGTGCAGTGTCGGACGTCCTGCGTCTGGTCATTCTAGAACCTCTTACCCACGGGGTGAAGAGGAGGTGAACAAAACAATGACCAGACATGAATACTGATACTAAATGGAATTTTGCAGAGAACTAATGCCAAATATCACATCCTTTGGAGTTTTGCTAAGTGTCAGGCTATTTGCAAATAGAAATGAGTTTTAACTGAAATTATGTCAGCCAGAACTGACCTTTATTAATTTCCAGGCCCCAGAGCTTTCCTGTCTGCTCTTTTTAATTTTTATCGTTCTCACCTGGAGATTTTTGGGAGTAACAGCATTGTTCTCTTTCCTGAGAGGACTTAACTTTAGCCCTGCCTGAAGGCAAAAGAATAAAAAGGATGACCCTTCCATTCCTGTCATTTAAATCTCTACTAACTGCATTCTTTCTGTAAAATGTAGCAGAAAGAATTTTTCCCATCTCCACAGCCGAAGAGATTATAATAAACAGCTCTTTTTTTCCCTCCATTTGAAACATTCCAATATTAATATATTTCCAAATTCTGAGCCCTAGAAACAAAGCTTTAGATGTAATTTCTTTTCCTATTCATGAGATTTACAATAGGAAGGTCGTGTTTGTACTAGATTTTGGTTTGAAATTAATCTTCTTTTCTCCTCGGCATTTCTATAGAATCCAGGCACTTCATTATTTCACAGTCATTTCCAAATATTAAATGCTTGTCATTCTTGAGCAACGATCTAATCTTCCCTTTATGGGTGGAGAAACAAAAATTGTGGAACTTGCAAATCATTGCCAGGGCATAGATCACTGGAAAGGTTATGGCTACCCATTGACTTTCTTTCCTCCACACAGTCTTTGACTACAAAGTAAAACTGTAAATTGTTCCCTGAGCGTCATGTATGGCATCCTCTGACTATTAGGATGTATTAACGAAGAGCTCATTTGCATTCTGCCTTACAAGAGACACTTTATGGAGTAAATAAATATATTCGAACTCCACAGCCAACCTCAACGCTGAGGCTGTGCTATATCATCACGCCCCCTTTTCTGGCCTGTGCCTCGTACAGATCAGAATATATTCTCGGTTCAGTTGAACAAGGGTTCATTTAACCCACATCTGCTGCTCATCAAACCTCTATTTTAGGAGCGGGGAGTTCTTTTTCAGAGATAGATTCTGTCTGGAAGGTCTACGGCGGCAAATAGTCCTCATTAAATTTCACAACATTTTACCAACATATATACAGTACCCGCTTTTATGTGATTATAGAACCCAGGCAAAACCCAGCACCCCCACTTCAAAGGATTCCTCACTTGACTAATTCTAAAGAGTAAATTGATTTTCTCATCATTTGTTGTATTTGACAATAGAAAAGCTGACGCAGCAACATTGCTAACATAACAGCTCATTTCTATTCAAGGGGAAGGAATTTGCGTTAATATTCTTAATGACTGGCATCTTTATGAGAAATGTGAAATCATTTATCCTTAGCAATAACCTGACTAGGATTAAAAAGTACTTGGTACTTAGAACGGAAGTCATCTGTCAGGAAAAATTATTTAGACTGATGCAAATTAACTGAATAAGTTGGCTTCCTAATTATGGTGTATATATTCAAGTTTGTTAAAACCGGTTTGAACTAAAGCATTTGGAAAGGATCTTTCAAGAAGTGATCTGACATTCTGTTGGAGGAAAAGATAACACATTTATGTCACATTTCCTCAGGACTTCTGGAAATGATTTAAGGAGCCAGGACATGTAAATCAAAGGAAAACACATTAAGTAAGCGTGTATGTGTCTTGCTTATTAGGAACGGCAATAATGCCTTACAGAAAACACCGAGCGGCGTGTGTGTGTTGTGGTGCCCTAGATTCCAAATCAGCAGTCGTGCTTTCCTGGGGGGTTGTTTCCACCCTGTCAAGGCTGGCTTGGGGGTGAGCCCAGGGGATGAGGCTAAGAGATGAGCACTTCGGCCAGCCCATAGCAAACAGTGTGCAGACCAGTCTGTATTCTGTAGGACTTGTTCCACTTTGATACGCACAGTGTGCCGCACCAGTTAGCAAGTTTTTATTGGAAGCTCGGTCTTCTCTTCCTCGCCAGCTTCACAGTGAAACTTCATCTAGCTTTTTACCAAAAAAAACAAAAAAAACTAGTAAGTTGCGGGAAGAAGCACTTTACCAGCATTTGAGATTGAATTAGTCTGGGGGAAGAAAAAAGGCGTAAATTGCAGAAAAATGTAAACTGCTTTCACGTAATTAATGACCCGGTTTTACTGTTTAGCATTTATATGGAACTTTCTTTTGAGAGACAGAATTGATTTTTGGAGACTTGGGTCCAATTCCTAGCTCTACAGGTGTGTAATATTTTCATCTAGCTCTTTGCTTACAACTAGAATCACTAATATAGGAATAACAAAGTCTGAATGTGAATAGCAGCGTCTGTCATGTGCTAAGTACTCGGTTATCGTTCAGTTTCTCCTCCTTTTTCTTTTTTTTTCTTTTTTTAAAAGTTTATTTTGGGAGAGAACGAGAGTGAGCATGAGAGGGGGAGGGGCAGAGAGAGAGAGAGAGGGAGAAAGAGAGAATCCCAAGCAGGCTCCACGCTGTTGGCACAGAGCCCAATGCAGGGCTCAAACCCGTGAACCAAGAGATCATGACTGGAGCTGAAACCAAGAGTCGGATGCGTAAGCAACTGAGCCACCCAGGCTCTCCTCCTCCCTTTTCTAACAGTCTTTTAGGGAGTTTGTGTCCTAAGCATGAGTTCAGTATTATTTGCCCTGGGCGAGTAAAAAATATATTCCTTCTTTCAGTAAGCATTAGTGAAAGGGTGACCCTATAAACAGTTGCTTAAGTTTCCGTGTTTAAATATGAATATTTAATTATGTAAAGGAAAATAATAAGGTTCTCTCAAAAAAGGCAGTGCTTGATAATCATTAATAATAACACGAATGTTATTGTTGTGACTTCAGCCTGGGGGACAAACAGTTATTCAGGGGATTAGGTAAACTCAGGGAGTTCGGGTTTATGTTAGAAATCCTAAGAAAGCTTTTGCTAGAAAACAGTGGGTTAGAGAGACATAGAAAATATGAACAGAGGGAACATCATCCAAGAAATTCAGCATGTGCCAAATTCAGATTATCCCCTCCAGTCTTTTTGTGAACAGGCGGAGGAATAAATTGCGTATGCAAAAAACATATATGCCAGAGAGAGGAGCTGGGGCAAAGCGCAGGGGTGCAGATTGGGCTGAGAAAATGGAAGAAAAAGCAAGAGCTTTGTGAGACAGAGCCCTGGACACAGCTAGTGCAGAGTTTGCACTCTTTGGGAGATGCTGGTTAGACGATGTCCGGAGACCGAGACAGGAAAAAGTCTCGTTCTGCAGAATCTGCAAGTACCCATGTCTGGGGCTGGCAGGTGCATTAGTAAGAAGAACGAGAGGCTAAGAGCCAGAGCCTGAGGCAAGGATGATGGACAGCAAAGGGAGTGATAATGGGCAGTTCCCGAAAGGAATTGCTTTATGCTTTAAACTCATGCCAAGTTAAATAACCTGAGACCTGATATGTGACTGACTTCCTCGAATGCAGTTTTTACCCTGAAATTTCCTTACACTGCAGTAAGGTTAAGTTGTGCACTTAAGGTGTCCGTGTGCTGTGCTAGGGTGCAGGGCCAGGACAGGGGTCGTATTACTAATAGAGGAAGGAGGAAGGTGAATGTGGTCTTCTCAGCTCAGCTAACCGTTCTTATTTGAGGAATAATGTATACAGATGAGTATTACCAAAACCTTTGGAGTGGGAAGAAATCACAAAAGGGATGGCTCAAAGCATGGGTTGGAAGAAGAGAGGGGAAAATGTGTGTCGTATGTCCCACCACCTGTCTTGAACTCCTCTTTTCTCCTCCTGGTTTCTTCTTGTGTCACTGCTCAATGGGCACCTTTCAGGGCACCTTAGAAAGCCAGCTGGGTTCACCTCTTTTTTCCCCAGCTGGTTATAGCAAAGAGAAAAACTCATAAAGTCCAATTAGTCGTGAGACTGGGCATCTCTTTTTGTCATATAGACAAGAGATGGTAATCCAAGAGGTTATCCAGACGGTCAAAAGCCGTATCTGTCAGATTATCGACAAAGCACTTCAACTTTCTAGGGGAAGGCTTTTTAAAAAAGCGAAATTTGTTTTCTGTTATTATTTCTTTTTTTCTGGCTGTGAAAGGTGTGCTTCGCTGTGAAGCCATGTTTGGTGAATTGAACCAATTTAATTTTTAGGTCTTGTGTTTTAACTATTTAGATCATGACATCTTAAAAGCTTTTTAGAGAACTCCAAACATCATTCATTCATTTAACAAACATTTATTCAATGCGTAATGTGTGTTGGGGGCTGCTGCTGATGTGAATGAGATGTGGTACCTGCTTTTTCATACATTTGCTTTTCCATACAAACTATGTTCTTGGAAAGAATTCTGTCACTTACAGAATTAAAGAAATTACTGACATATGATAAAGAAATTGGTTTAAAATGTCAACTGAGCTTAAAGAAAAAAATGGGAATGTGGAATAAGGACAATTTAATTAATGATAGGGGATCTGGAGTACTCCAGATGCTGATTTGATCCCTGTAGGTCAACCATATCAGTTAACTTAGTCAAGCTCTCAGATCCCATTTCGTTGTTTGCATGATGCAGACTCCAGGTCATAGAGTTGTTGAAAAAGACTAAATTCGATAATGTATATAAAGCACTTACTTGTACATGGAAGGTAGGTACTTAAGAAGTCTTACCTGTTATTATACATTATATTAGTAAATAAAACATAGGCATCTTTTTCAGTCATTTTGTTTTGTTCTTTAAGAGAAGGTTTTTGTTTGTTTGTTTGTTTGTTTGTTTTTTCTATTGCTAAATACAACATGAGCCCAAGAAGTTTTAGATATATGGTCATTAGGGTATGAAAAAGCATTGCAATGTCAAGAGGATATAATGGAAAGAGTAGTGGTTCTGGAATTTGAGGACTTGAGTATCTGACTGTAGAATATGACTCTGCCATTTAGTAGCTATGAATAAGAATGATATATTACCTTAATAGCCTGTTTCTTAATCTGTGAAATGGGTTCAATACAGCCTGTGTTATCAACTTCATCCAAGGAGTTATGAGGACCAAATAAAGTAGAATTGTCAAAATGATTTGTAATGGGTAATAAATATAATAATAAGTTGTCCTGGGCTATGGTACTGATTACTGGTGATTGATTGGAGAAAGGTGTGGTTGTGGTTTCTAAATACTTTAAGTGGAAATTACTTTTCAATTTATATAGAAATAAATTATAGGTTTGTGGGAGGTGTGGAGAAGTAGAAGACCTGGATCGCATTCTCCACTGTGCCTCTGATCAGCTCTATTTGTGTATGTGAATTATTTAACTCCTCTGTGTTCCTGTATTTTAAAAATTTTTGTAAATAAAAATTTGTAAAAAAAATTGAAAATAATTACCAAAAAACAAACAAACAAACAAACCCACTGAGGCTTGGAGAATTGAGCTACCTTGTAGAAAAGTAGCAAGATAATTTACTCAGATTCATCTATTGTTAACAATTGGCCCCAATTCCTTTATCAATTGTTCACTTGCTATCTCTGCTCCCCACTGAAATATATATGCATATATTATATATATATATATTTTTTTTCCTTGAACTTGATGAGAGTAATTTGAAAACATCATGGTCTTATACCCCTAAATATTTTTCAGTATATATTGCCTAAGAATGTGGCTCTGTTTCTTATTCTTTAAAAGGGGCACAGATGCTTAGCTGTGTGACATGCTCCACAGGGTTGCCGAAATCAAATAAACAATTGAAAGCACTTTCGGGGCACTTGGGTGGCTCAGTCAGTTAAACATCTGACTTTGGCTCAGGTCATAATGTCATGGTTTGTGAGGTAGAGCCCTGCGTTGGGCTGCACTGTGAACGTGGAAACTGCTTGGGATTCTCTCTCCCTCTCTGTCTGCCCCTCTCCCACTTCTGTTCTCTCTCTCTCTCTCTCTCTCTCTCCAGATAAATAAATAAACTTAAAAAAAAAAGAAAGCACTTTGGAAAGGTATACATTGTTATATAAAATCAAAGGATGTGCATTTCCTATACTGGGAACAATCCAATTACATAAAACTTCAGAGGACTCACAAGTTGTAAGTGCAGTAGAGTACAAACTAAGAAAGTCCATTGCACATGTCTGGAACAAGATGAAGACTAGAGCTAACTCAAGAGTCTCTGTGATGTGTGAGAGAAACAACAAAGATGCTCCCACACTTTGCAACATAACTTTGGAATTCTATTCCTCCTGCAAAGACTTGAATCTTTACGCTGTTTTTTACTTTAACAGTTTGCCATTTTGTGTGGTATTTTTGGTAGAGATTATGAGCATGTTTGAGAAAAGGTCACAGAAACTCAAGGGCATTTGCTGCTCAATGGCAGGACCATGAGCTCTAAGAGTTTAATAAGAGCTCAGCTTTATTTCTTCTGGTCCTCCCTTTAAGTAGTGAACATGATGACCTGCTTTATTTTCATTATAGACAACAGCTGAAATACAAATAGGAAAAAGGAAAGCATGTTTTACAGAAGAGTTCAATGTATAGGCTTAGTCGAAAATAGTATGAAACTAAGTGTTCGCATGAACCAAAGAAATAATCTTTCATAGAATCCCTTTTCGGCATTTGCTGTAATAATACGGTTTAGCTATGTGACAAACAGGTAATTATTCTGCCACATTATCTTTGCATTCTCTGCAGAATTCTTCCTTTCATCAGAAGTTGTAACACTGGTAAGTTCAATTTCTTTATAATTCCAACCAGATTTGCAATCACATTCTCCAGTGGAGTGAAATACGACCAATAACTTGAAAATATTTATAAAAATACTGCTTTTCCGGTCACATATTTCTTTCATTGCCCTAAAAATCATAATGGTTTCCTTTAGATACTTAAAACAACAACAAAAAAAGGAAATCTAGAACACGTTTTAGGAACAAAACTATTTTTCAAAAAGTCAAAGCCACACTTAAGCATTCTAAATTCATCTTTTATTTTGAATTATTAAATTGTTATTCTTTATAATACAACACGAAAAATGTAAGTTAATGACTAAGAAATACACTTATAATCCAATAATGATTGATTTCACTTCCTTTATAAATAAGTCAGTTTTCAACATAAATTATACAGATATATAATGGTATATACACTTGTGTAATTTATTAAGCTATGAAGAATATTGCTTTTAGGCTTCTCTTGGGAAAATTGCAGTACCTGAGTAAGAATTTCAAATGTTTATTTCTCAATGAGGTGACGTTTCTGAGGAAAAGCTCAACTGTTCTAATGCTACAGTTTTCCCCAATATTGAGAAAATGTGATGTTTCTTGAATCGCTTGAAGCACAGAGCAGTGAAAAAGGAGTTAGAAGACACGAGTTCTAACACTGATTACTCCACTTACTAACTCTTTAGACTCGGGCTTGTCTTCTCTCAGATTCAGCTTTATGGGGTGCAGAAATGTTTGCATACCCAAATATTTCAAATTCCGATGATTTAGCTTAAGAAACGATGTTTTGAAGGGATAATGATTACTACTGTCATCATCATTTGGGTAGGATCCTTTTAGTGTAGGTTAGAACATGCCTCTACAAAGAAAGTTCTCTATACTAACACCACATAATGTTCAGATCATCCGTAGCAACAGTGCTTGGGTATTTTTGTTAGAATGGATTTTCTGCAAGGAATATATCCAATAAATGCTTTTTCTGGTATTTGTTCCAGTCCCCAGAATTCTCGACAGTACCTGATTATTCATCATAGCATTCAGCAAGAGGGTCCATGGTCACAAACAAAACTGGGCTCATACCTTCACATTTTTGCTAGATCCTAATGTACAATAGACCTATGAACTCCCTTTGGTCCTGGTAGAATTTCACTGACATGCACTTCTTGATGAAGCCTAGCTTGTAGAAGTTTCTCTGGTAAGAATGACATTTGTGACTTTAGGCGGGTCTCTGAATACCCACCAGGCCTCAGTTTCCTCAGATGTAAAATGAAGGATTTTACTTAGATGATCTCTAAGGTATACCTCTAACCTTCTGGGTTTCTATAGTGTTTTATATATCTTTCCTGGAAAATCTGTCCCTGATTCTAAATTATTTTTTAAAACTACAAGAACAAAGATCCGGTAGGTTTGACAGAATGTGTGTTAATTTCCTTTTTCTTTTGCGTAAGTTAAAGCCTGTCATCTGACTGGCTAATTGTCCTACAACTGAGAAAGCTCCTTAGCCAAAGAATTTTTACAGTCAAATCCTACTGTAAAATTAGAGAGAGAGAGAGAGAGGGAGAGAGAGAGAAGCAGTATGATTTACTATGGAGTTTATAGGGCATTTTAATTTATGCTATGCAGTGGATAGTGGATATATTCATTCAGGTGGCACAAGTCTACATATCTGTCACTATCTCTGAAATGCTTGTCTAGCCATAATTTTACAGGTCCTTAAAAACAGAATTGTCACAAACTCCTCAGTTCAGCTCTCAACAGAATTTAATTGATAACATAGAATCCTGAGTGGCTGGCATGTGAGTGTCACCCAGCTATACAATTTCACAACTAATCAAGGAAGATGGGAATTCGAGTTGGCCTATTGTCTATTTGAATCTGTTTCTGGATGGAATCCAGCTGGCTCAAACGCAGCCCTGGAAAGTGATGTGGGCAGAAGATGGAAAAACATTTAAGCCAGAGAACCAGCACCTAAGATAGAGAATTGCCTGGCGGAGCTGTGGATTTGTTGCTGATTAGTTTGCTAAAATTTCTCAGTAACCAAAATGCAATTTTCTATCCCAATTGTCCTTAAAAAATCTATGAAGAGTAACAATAAATGCAAAATTGTACCTAATTAAGAGCTAATATTACATGACAAGATTTTAAGTGGTGACAGAGCACCTATGAGAAGTAATAGGCCTATCACTGGAATAGTTAGGGAAAGAAAGTTCCATGGAGGGAAGGGGGTTGATTTTTCTTCAAGGATGGGTGAAATCTGGAAGTTCAGAAGCATGATGAGAGGACACTGTCAGCCTGGAAAACAGTAGGAGCAAATGCTTAGGAGTGGAAGTAAGTGATGTAAATTAGCTGCTGCACCGGCTTCACGAAGAGCAGAAAGCTTATGTGGAAAGTGGGGTGGTTCTAGTGGGAAAGATTATGCAGGTCCTCGGATGCTGATATTTTATTTAGACTGGGCGCTGTAGAAAGGTGAGAGATGGCCGTTTTAGGGTAAGAGCTGACATGGTGAACCGCGTGAAAGGGAGGTCGGTTTAACAGTGGTATGTAAGTTGAGTAGGAATAAGAAAGAGACAAAGAACAGAGCTCGATTTAGAAGCATAAGGTGATGCAGAATTGAATTAAAGTCCTTCCCCTTTTCCCCCACCACACCTTCTAATTTTAAGAAGTCTGTTTTATTTATTCAGGCCTGTTTTAAGGAAGAGCAGAGTTTGCCAGTAGCCGAGAATAATGTAATCTAGGTGGGGTGGGGGGAGGGCAAAATAAAGGCAAAGAGGTGGTGGGCAGCGTGCTCCCTAAGGGCTAACTGATGTGCTCAACATCACATGGCTAGTGGTAGCCAAGCTCTAGAACCCAGACGTCCAATGTTTTTTTCCCACTGAACCACCCTGACTCTTTTTCCTAACTATAATACTACTGCCATTATTCAGCAAATTTTATTTCATTGTTAGCAACATTTGAATTCATTACTTGCTCAGCATGAAATATGATTTACCTGAACCAATGAGGCAGTCGAGTGGTGTATTCTAAGCTTCCACAGGGGTTATAACAACGGAAAAAACAATTGTAGGAACACCTCCAATTCCACTTCTGAGACTACCGTCGTGGTTGATCAGAATGGTAGATCAACAGTGAGAAACGAAATGGCTATTGAAAATAACAATTGCTATACGTGAAGCACAATACAGGGTATTTCTCTCTGTTTTTTGTCTTAATTTTTGTGTTAAAAAAAGTGACTCTGACAGAATATATTTTGACTACATTGACATTTTCCTGGCTTCCTCTCCACTTAATCTTTTTTTTTTTTTTTTTTTTACACAAGGACCACACCTCTCTATTCAATATGTCTTTGTCTCTCTGAGGCAGGTCTGGAAGTTGAACATGTAGGAGTAGAATCTTGAATTGAAGTCGGGATTTAGATGGTCTGAAATTAAGTTTAGGAATAGCAGCTCATGTTCCATACCCCAATCTCCAAGCAACAACACTAGCCCATTGACCTAAGGGGGTACCAGATGAAGAGATCTGACCTGGTATTAAGCTTGGCAGCTAAGCCCAACTTTTGTGCTTGCGGCAGATGACGTTTATTGATCTAACTGTGGCGCTTGTGTATTATATCTTTTCCCCTTGGTTCATTAAACGGGATGTCTCATGAAGTACCAATTAAATCATTAGCCATTAATAGCTTTCAAATATAAACTGGCTCATACCAATTAGACCATCATGCATGGCAACCGTGAATGAGAAATGGATTACAGGTGCTGTTACTTAGGCTGGCATTTCTCCCATAGGAACCAGGGAACATGGTTCAGAAAACTCAGTTGAGTAAAATAAAACAGGCCAAAGTCTTCATTAAAAACTTGAATAGCACCCAAGTCTCTTTTGAGGAACCGAAATGCTGTCACGTCTCCACAGGTCAATGCTATTCCCACTTATTTCTAGTAATAAGACTACATTTTAATTCTAAATCTTGCTGACTCAAGTAGTGTATTCTTTCAATCATGCTGCCCCCCAACATCTAGTGCCAGAGTTTGAAATGGAAAATACAGTTTTCTATTTCTAATAAAATTACACCTAATCCTGGAAACTATGCCCTGATTTAGTACAAAGAAGTGACTAAAACTCTTATTATTTTGAAGAGGATCTTATTACGACGTATGTGGCTGAAACAAATAAAATAAAAGGGCAAAGGAAGAGGGGATAGAAAGAAAAGCAGGGGATGGGGAAACCTATCCCAAACCTTAAAACTAAGAATGATTTGTCTTTACGGTGAATGAAGAAGGGAGTGTCTATACCGTTTGTAAAATAAGTCATTCATACATTCTGCGAAGAGGTTGTCCAACTCTTCTACGGTGGAATTTAAAGGTTTATGGACAGAAGCAACTCAAATATTTCATTTCTTCTTGCCTCTAGATTCCCTTTTAATTATATGTCCCTCTCCATCAGCATTTTCTTAGTTGGAAGAAGAGAATTATAGGTATTCTGTAGAGGTAGTTTGTTATTCTGACTTGAAAATTTATTACGTCCCCAGAGTTTAAGAACACTAGACTTGTTATTTGGCCAACCATTTTCTTAACCTGAGAGAAGATCCTTTTGATCCAAGGAGGAATATGTTATTAAGAAAAATCACAGTTGTGCATTCCATCTTATGTATCATTGATGATCAGGAAATTCGATTTCATGTTTAAATTATAAAGTATTATAAAGTTATCCCAGGCATAGTTATCAGTTTACAGATAACAGAGAAACATTTATTCCACAACGACCATTGTTACTTTGGAAATTTAGAGTGCTGCAAAATGGAAATTCTACTTTCAGCACCCCCATTTTCTTATGTGGTGTCACCATTCCCCTGTTCCCTGGCTTTGATACATCAGTGTCACCTTTGTCACTTGTCCTCTATTTGACCAATCACCAAGTTGTTGATGCTGTTATTTTATCTCTTCATAATGTTTCCTACACCCATCCTTTCTTCATTCTCAACATCGTCACTGGGACTGGGCAACATTTTTTTTGTTTGTTTTGACCTTTGGTCTTTGTCTTGTTCCAATTGTCTTGTTGTCTCTCTTCTCTCTTTCTCTTTCTCACTTCCTCCATTCTTGAAAAGCCTATTGCTTAAACTTCCTAAGGTACATTTTAACTATAAAGTTCAACTTGTATACTTGAGATGTTGTGACACATCTAGAATCTAGCTTAATGTAGCTCTGACGTGACATGCTTAATACAGAAGACAGAGAGTAGAGGCATCAGAGGACCACACTCTACTCTTCTTCTCTCTTCTTTCCCTCTATCACTCCTCTTTTCTCCCTCTCTCCCTTCCCTTCTTCCTTCTCCTCTTTGTCTAGTGCCCTCCTTCATTGTATTCCCAAAGCGCATCTATACAAATGCTCTGGTTCAAAATGCTGTGTCTTGATTTGAAAATGACATACCTGGCTTAAGTCCAAGTCCTTGCTGAAGAGGAGCTTTCCACCATCTTGGAAAGATACAGCCCTGGGAACGCTTACTGTGGTAAAGCCCTGTGTTAAGCATCTTACTTTCATTATCTCACTTAACCTTTATAACAACCCTTTGTGGTAACCATATCTCCATTTTATAGAAAAGGAAACTGAATGAAAGAGAGGGTCAATAGGCCCCACACAGTTTGTAAAGGATAGAGAAGATTCACTGCTCTGATTCATCTGCTTATGATCTGGAGCAAAGTCTTGCCCAGCTAAGGTTCCCATTCCTCCAATAGGGGGCTCTGTTGATGTCCTTTTTATTGTATTAGACCTTAACAAGGGGTATTTAATCACCACATTCTTTGCATTACTATTAAATAGTTGCTTGTGTGCATGTCTCCCCTCACAGCTAAATTAGATATTCCTTCAGGGCAAGGATGGTGTCCTTTATTATTTTGCATTCCTCTCCACGTTGGGACAGAAATGCACAGGAAGCTCTCAAATACATACAGAATAGACAAATTAACAAATCGATGGAGCTTTCTTAAGTCTGTTCCTTTTGGCTCTATTTAGATTCTATTTAGAAGGCACATTGTGGCCATTCCTTAGGGCATCAACTCAACGGCTAAAAAGTAGTTTAAGCTGTTTGACATTGAGTATATCCCCCAAATCTCTTTTACTAAGTATAGATATTATATACGAAAAAGATGGTGATAACACATGTGGAGACTTTAGGTGTCTCAAATAACAAATATTACATCACCTACGCTTTTATTCATCTGCTATATTCAGAACACTTCTTTTTCTTAGCAGCATGAAGCTTTCAAGAGGAAAAAAGAATCACATGATTTGCAGGGGCCTCTTTGCTGGGATGCACTTCTTATACATGAAAGTTAAAAAGCTAAAGTTTCAAGAATATCTGGATGCAATGCCAAGCACATCTGTTTACTCAGAACTTCTATTCAGGGGAAGATTGATTATTGGCAGGTGAAGGTTAAGGGGGAAGCTTTAAACTGGCAGGAAGTCTATTCAGAGGACATGTTACATTATAGAGAGGTGATTTTGGTGCTAAGCCATATTAGTGATATGAGTTTGAAGATAATATCCACAGGTGCATGCTTCTAAATTAATTTAATAAATGCACACTTGGCATGCAGTTAATCTTTTCTCACCATGACTCTGGTATAGCTGATATCTTAGAAGAGTCTAACTTTCAGTTTTATTTTAAATTACTATAGCAGGTGTTATACCAACATAACGTGAGCTACAATGACAAACCACAAAATTGGACAATAGACAAAACTCTCTGTAATTCAGATCTCTATTTTGTTTATTAGGAGTGTTCTAGTATATTGCTCAGAAAACTGGGACAGCTCTTAGGCTGGTATGTTTCGGGCTTCTTTCATCAAGGGAATGGATTCAGAGGGATTTTCTTGAGTTCTTGAGACAAACTTGGGTTTTTTATGAAGTGAAAAAGTTCATAGAGTATTAGCTTTATTCACAGATGGGGAGAACTGTAACACAAGTCATAAAAAAACTAGTCAGGGTTTCAGTTCATTGTAGCAACAGAACTAGTATCTAGAAACAGCAATCTGTAGCCGAACTAAAGATCTGGGCAATGCCAATGACAACAAATCGATTAAAACTGAGAACACAACAGAAGCAAAAATATGTGAAGGTAGGTAAAAATCTATGTCAGAGCCAGTAGCTCACGAACAGAAGAGTCAATGACGGTAGTTTTATAACGTACTCGGATATGTGAGAAAACAAGTCCCCGTCTGACTAATGGTACTCTTCCTCTTACAAAAATGTCGAGGCTTGCTCATGTGTTTACTACCCAGATGAACGTTAGAATCCGTATTTTACTTTTAAGCAGAGTCATCCGGGCTCTTGTCGGTTCCTGAACTCTGTTCCCACCACCAGCCATCTAACCTTGTGTGAAAATTTGATTAGTGTCACACAAAATGTGGAGATTAATTTTGGGACACTTTACGTCCTACAATGAATTTTCTTTTTTCTTTTCTTTTCTTTGTGTTTTTTTTTTTTTTTTTTTTACTCAGAATCACAGTGTGTCTGTTCATTTCTTCAGCCTAGCAATTTAACATCAGTCTCACCCACTACAGTTAAGTGGTGACATGTCCCAGTCCCTGGGATTCACATTTTAAAACATGAAGAAATATGTCTCACAGATTTGTATCTCTGTGGTTATAAAGAAAATCAGAGTATAAGAAAAAGTCCTACCTTTGAAGGTGAAGTAGAGACCTCCATTTTTTTTTTAATTAACAAGGTTTAACACATTGTTGTGCAGTAGTACAAAGATCATATACTTTGGGGGCAGAGGGAGCTAGTTTAACTGAAGCAGCCGAGACGAAGTCAAGCAACATAACTGTTAATGAAAGTTCTATGCACGTGTTTACCGGGGACAGGGAGGGATCTCCAGAAAGGCCTCCTTGGCCTTTATGCTAGAGGAGTTTCTTTCCTCTCCCTGGCCTGGGGCAGGTGCACACCAGATGATCAGGCTTGGAAAGAATATCCTTTGATGTATCCCAAGATCCTGAAAACTGAAATTGAATGACCAGTGTCCACAGATATGTTTGGGAGGTGGCATTCAGTGCTTTGTTAGACAATATCTCAGTGAGCTGCCCTTCTGGGGAAAGGACACAGAGAGTAGGCTCGATGTTTGATGGTGGGTGCAGTTTGGGAAGAGAACCGAGCTCAGGCTGATTGCTTCCAGCGTTTTGTTAAATTTGCTTTGGAGGTGAAGGACAGCAAAGGTCCAAGCCCCTGGTTTTGTCTAAATGGTATCTCGCTTTACCAATTACTTCTGGAAGCTTGACCTGACTCCTACAATGTTTTGCCAAGTTATTATTTCTTTCTAAATAGTGGGCCAGAAGGAAGGAAGAGGAGCACATGACCCTTTGGTGAATTCCACTCCCTGCTGGGGTCCACCGCTCGGACCCTTTGTTCCCCCAGCGCTGCAGCCCAGTGCCTGCTCTTTATTATCCTTTAATGCAGGACCCAGGACTCTGCTCCTCCCTGCAAAGTGTATTCAACTGTCACCATTGTCCCCACAGATCCATTAACTCAGTTGCTCCATGCCAAAAGCAGCCACCCCTCCGTCTCCCTCTCCTACTTCCTCTGCCCTCCCTCTGTCTCCCTCTCCTTGCCCTCTCCTTCTCTCCCCACCTCTCCCTGCCCCTGCTTTTGGTGAGAGTCTTACTCTCTTGATCTTTCTTCCCCTTCCCCCCCTGCTTTTGGTGGCAGAAAAGGCTACCTACAGACACACCGTAAATACATAAAATCAATGACTAACATAACTGAGATGAACACATTCACGCATCCTGGATCTATATCTGTGTACGCACCTATCAACCTCCTTTCTCTCCCATTTATTGCACATGCGCCAAGCCAGCGCTTTGTGTGTTTTCTCCACAACATCCTCAAGGTAAGTACTTCTGACTCTGTTTTACAGAGGAGGGGGCTGAAAGGCAAGTCACCGTCCAAGGCCACTCAGCTACTGAGCGATGGTCCCTGGATTAGAACACAAGTCCACCTGAACTGAAGACTGTACTCTCCCGCTTTCAAAATCATAGTTGAAATTTTATACCATGAGGGGCAGCTAATAGATGTAATTCCTACCATAGTTACAGAAAGCTGAAATAGATGGAGATTTGTCATTGTAATACTCAAACTTCATTTGGGGCAATAATTTTGCATTCTGTTTATGTGGAATTTGTTCTAAGCTACCCCAAAATACAACCACTCAAGTGTCATCATTTTGTTTTTCTTCTCTCTCACGGGGGGAGAAGACTCTTAGAGCTGGCAAACAGCTCTAAAGTGGGGTAACCAGAGAGAAAAGTGACTTGGATGTTTGAATGTCCCTGTGAACTAGTCAACACACAACTATTAGTGTCTTCCGTGGGAAATACAGGTAGATCAAGCCAGTCCCTGTCTTAGGAGACCTCCCCCTTCCTGAGGAGTCAAGAGAAAAATGGCAAAATAGAAAACAAGATAAAATCAAGGCGGTTGTGCTAAGTGCAACCCATACATAACGAATGGTCAGCTTCAAGGGAAGGAAAACATCCCTGGGAGATGTGGTAATCAGTGGAGGCTTCTTGGAAGAGATGGGACTTAAGCTGACAGTTTTGAAGGATGAAGTTAGAGAGATGATGTGTGTTCTACACAGTCTCACAAACATAGAACCCGAAGGAACAGTGCCCGTGAGGGCAGACCCTCATTTTGCAGACAAGCTAGCAAAGTAGAGTGGTTGCGGTAAGAGAAGAGACCAGGAAGCAGGGATGGGGGGTGGGGATGGGGTTGGTGTTGGGGGCTGGGGGGTGAGTTGAACTGGCCACTTGGGCTGCAGGGAAAAGGAGGTTTGGCTTGTACTTCTGTAAGGATTTGGTGGAAGACGCTGTCAGAAAGTTGGGACCAAGGAACAGATGGCCAGCATGTCATGTGAACTTCATTCTGTGAGTAATGAGGGTCCATGTAGTAGTTCTCAGCTCAGAAATGCTTTGATGGAAGCAGAGTTTTAGGAAGCTCAGTCTGGACCGGTGGATGGAAGAGGGAAATGGAGGCAGGCGGACCAGATAAGAGGCTGTTGTAACGATCCACGTGTGTGATGCAATCATTGTACTGGAGCGGTGGCTGTGGGCCAGATGTGGGAGATGTTTTAAAGGAAGGACTCACAGAATTTGACGACAGATTAGCTACGGGGGTGAGGGGGCTATTAGAGAGAAAAAAAAAAACCCAACAGGCTAATTCCCCTCCTTCCTAGCATATTGAGATAGAATTGAAAATATTTTAAATAGGAAACACATTTCAGGACAAACTTTTTCCAAAAATATCTTCTTTCAAACGCCTCCCCCTGCCAGGGATCTAACCTAAAGTAAAGGTAAATTTACCATATGACCATAGAATTAATTTCATACATGGGCTTCTTTTCCCTCAAAGTCAATAATGGTGATAAAAATAATAATCTATTTAGAGTCAGCGCCTTAAACATTTTAATCCCCTTAAACATACTCCACACTCTCTACACAAAAATATTGTACAGGGAAAAAAGAACCAGATGTCCTGACCTGACCCACTGGTTGGCCTCAACCACATGGCAATGGGTGGAAAAGCTTAATACTCAGTGTCACAAAACTTGCTTTATAGATTCGTAATGTGTAAACCATTTTAAGTCTAAAATACAAAGGAAGCAAGCCCCTATGCATTCCCATATGGATATATAATTAGGAAAGGAAATGCAAAGTGTCACTCTTGACACTTGTCTCTACTATTAACTATTACAATGGAAATGACCACAACAATCTGCCCGCAGTCACATAAATTTCCTTAGAAGTGAACAGAGAGGAGCCCTTTTAGTTCTTTGATGAAGGTTCCCACTCACAACTTAGCATGAGCTCAGTGAATATTTGGATTGATGTATGTTAGTTTTCCACTCGACCATAAAAATGGATTTTGCAACTTACTGAATCAAGCTTTCAGATGGCTTTTCGCCTCTGAGATTCGTCACCTGACTGCGTGCCTAGATAGCAGGATGCATCAATAGTGCCAGTGGAGATCTGCACCCCCCCCCGGGCCCCCCCCCCAAAATCTGTTCCCCTTCACCGGGAGGGACTGCCTTGGTGCTCAAACACTTTTACAGCTGTTGCAATACTGATGGGAACTTCATGTGTGTTACCGGTGCAAGTGCTGTCAGGAAGAAACCAAATGTCAAACGGAGGTATGTAGAAGTCACCATAAATATGTCTCTGAATGTTTACCATCTGGAACCGTAGATTTAGATTTTGACAAGCAACTGGGTTTGCCCCGTAGGCACTGTCTTCTAAGCAGAGCCTCTTAGCTGTGCTAAGTAACTTCATCGTACTTTAGCCTTGTTGGGGGGATGGACACACCACTTTGCCTTCTCAAGGTGTGAATTTATTATTTCTCAACATTCCCTTTTTTGCTTCCATCCCGCCTAATCCTGCCTGCAATGGGCTTTTGGGGGGGGGGCGGGTTTCTTCCATATTGTCAAAGTCCTGGGCAGGCAGCCTGGTGGTCAGTCTGCGACATTAGCGACATATGCTTGTGGGGCTCCATGGCTAAATGAAACTTGCCTTTGTTAGATGCCATCACACTCATCTCCATCCTGTGAGCAGAAACTTTACTTTCTTCTGAAATACTTCCGTGAGAGTGGAAAATGGCATTGGTGGTCAGCACGATACCTGCTACATGCCGTGCGCGTAGTCCTAATCCTAACACAACCCCAGATATCAGTTTGCCTTTCTGTCTTTATTTTTCTAAGCCCCGGTTCCATTGTAAAGCCAAAGTGGAATGACTGGAATTCCAGAAGACTTCAGCTTATGAACTTAGTCCTATTCGGGTTATGTAATATTGGGAACCGGATAATACTCAGTCGTCATAGCTGCCTGCTTATTTATGAGGATAATTTCGCACTGAAGGGCTTTGAGACCAGAGAACACTGTGAATAACAACTACACACCATGCTGAAGCGTTGTTTTAATCAGAACTTTTAAAAAAGAAGATGAAATAATATCAACTGGCTGCAAAAAAAAAAAATGTATAATGCAACCTGAAACATAATTTTACAAGCATCTTTAGGCAGTTGAATGAGTACAAAAATCACAAAGCACTAGCCATAAATCCTGCTGTTCAGCCTATTAAACAGCTCCCATTTCAGAATAGCTTATATACAGTATTATTCATCAGATTTCTCACCTGCAGAGGGTAAGGACAGTGTTGGGTTTCTCTACCAAATGTGAGGGTCCGGTAGACACAAGAACTCTTGAGCACCACAGGTATACGGACATGAACGTAGGAGGGCAAGTCTGTTAGAGTGCAGAAGAAGTAACTCATTGACTCCCCTAGCTCGGCCAAAAATTTTAAAAATGAAAATTTTATTTTTTGATCCCTGTAAAAATAAGGCGTCAGTTTGAAAGGCCTTTTTTATGCCACACACTAAACGTAGTGTATAAACCCCATTGTTACATTCGGCTCAACTTAATTTTGGTGGGTGCTTTTGGCAGACTGGTCCCATTAATAGCTACTCACATAGATGATGGCAACTCATTTTCTGTTGCTCCGGCACCGGATGACCATTCATTTCCAGTGACTAATTTATAATTAAAGCCTTTTTTTTTTTCAATGTTTGTTTATAACCCAGCCAGAAAATCTATTTCCATTTAATTAACACTTCAGATAGCCTGTTTGAAACCTATAAATGTCGTGACTTTAATGATCCATCACAGAGATGCTACTTTAGTTTTCAATGACTTGTAAAACTTTCACAAACAGATCTGCAAATGAATTCCCTCCATCTGCTTCCCTGCAGCTGCAAGAGGGATAAACTCCGTTTAAAGAGCATTTTCCTACTTCCTCCTTTTCTGCTTTTCTTCCAGCTCTGAGCATTTCTGTTTTAAAGCCGATCTATCAGCTGCTCAGAGGGCAGCCTCTTCTCTCAAGGAGTTTTCAGTCGCCAAATTGTGTTAAAAAACACTTGGGTCCGTCATAAATCAGACATAATGCACGTTTTAAAAATCGGGCAAGGAAGCATTTCCACCTCTGCCGGCAACTCAGTAATAGACTCTTACGGGGAGCTTTATAAAGTGAGGCGTAAAATGCAACAGTTCGAAAGTGAATTTTAATTCTGAAAGCTAAAATAAATGCTCTCTCGGCCTGACGCGTCCTTTATGAACAATCCGTAGCTCCCGCTTCGGGTAGGTAAGGAGGGCATTAGAGAGTACGAATGCCGCTCCAGAAGGCGTTTTCTCAGCTACACCTTCAAGAGCAAGGCATGGGGAGTGTTCGCTCTATAAAGACAGCCAAGCACCCAGCTCCTCACTGTTATCTGTCCACCGTACAATAGCAGCATTGATAGGAGAGCAACAACTGGCTTTGACAAGTGTGCTGTGCTAGCATTCCATTCAAAACTATGTTCAGAGAGAGAGGGAGAGAGAGAGAGAGAGAGGGAGGGAGGGAGGGAGGGAGGGAGGGAGAGAAGCATTCAATGTCTTTTACTTTACCTGAAAAAACTGCCTTTCTTGTGGCTGCAGCAAATGAATTCCTCCTCTGCTTCCAAAGGCAAAGTAGCTCTCTTGCCCGCAACTCTCACTTGGAGAAGACCACACAGCTCCAGCAAGACAGCCTCCCTGCTCCTAATCCCCACTCGAATGTGATGACACACACTAACCCCAACCATCTGGTGAAACACGTCCTCAAGCACTCAGCACGGTGGTGTGTCAAGACGGGCTGCCCAATCCAATTGCTGGGGCTGGGTGTCTCTCACCGACTGGAGGCTGAGGGCAGGACTGAAACTGGAGGTCTGAGAACTCCCAGTCAAGTAACCTGAGATTTCAGAGAGAAAGGACGGCTATAAAGAGGGGAGGAGTGGGAGGTGCTAAAGAGAAGGTGGAGGGAATGAATTATTCTGGTGGCCAGTTGTGCGTTACTTTTCACAACTCCTTGTGCTCCCCCGGGGATGACTGGGACCCTCCCGGGGATGCACTGAAACACTAAAAACCTTTTCCTGGCCAACCTAGCGAGGGCAATCTTCTCAGTGAGGCACCCTCCCCGCACGCACCACCACCACCCCCAGGAGAGAAAAGATTCATCCTGCCATACTGATAAAGTGTTAATGTAGGAGCAGTTTGCACTGAAATGTGACATCTGCATTTTGAGATCTAAACTCCTACCTTCCTTTGATTAGATCATGGCTGCCTCCAACATTCCAGGGAGAAAAGGGGTGGGGGCACAGGGCTAAGAGCAGAAACTTGTCTATTCCCACGTACGGCTCTTCACCATTTGCCACGGGCTGAACTTCAGAAATAGTCCACGAAAATCATTTTAGTTTCTACTCATGTAAAATAGCACGCACCCCCATAGATGAAGGTGGCTTTTTTAATCACTTGCTGCTTTCACAGACATCTCTTTGTAAAAGCACTTGGTACTAGAGGGCTGCACTCTGTCATTGATTATTTTTATTGGCTTCTAGTTAATTGCACTTATAATGTCCATATAGCTCAAGCAGCTCATTAACAATTTTGCTTTGAAATGTTTTCAATTTTTGGTCATTTCAATGTCTCTTTCTTATGTGCATTTCTTTCTTACTTTCTTTTCTTTTTTCTCTTTCTTTTTTCTTTCCTTTTTTTTTTTTTTTTGAGTTCTCTGAACTGTTTTTACAGACCTAATTACTTTGATAGCAGTCTGAACCAGAAAATGGCTATACTTGTTACAGTGCTTTAAGGACATATCTGGCAATAAATTAATTGCTACAAATCTCACCATTTAAAATATGCCATCAGACTTCTAAGGAATTTTGATAATCTGAAAAGGAAAATAGGAGTTTGAAATATTAGCAACTCCCTGACAGTGTCTGTGGGGAGCCAACATTTTAAATATTGCACCTTTTGAATTTCTTTGAACAGGGATGGGTGTGCTGGCATAAAAACCAGACAAAAAACCAAACCAAAACAAAACAACAAACTTTAGACTTACCCAAAGCATTAAAATCTAGACTACAACTGGCTATCTCACGTTTGGAATGCCAGCATCGCAAAGAGAATTATTTTAATAACTAGCAAAATTGACTTGACTGGCTTGTTTTTTTCCAGGAGTTTTTAATGTGATATTATATTCAGATACTTAAAAATTGCTCTTGGTGGAATGTTTTGAAGTACAGAATTAAGAACTATAATTTTCAGATTGTGATTTTTTTTTTTCTGTAACTGGGCTGTAGAAAAGATGAGGGGAAAAAAAAGAATTAGAGGTCGGAGTTCTGATTCATTTGCTTAATTTCTTCCCAGAAGTGATTATGAGGTGTGTGTTTCACAATATATACTATATGTACTAAACCACTACTCCTAATCAGCTAAATCCAGATACATAATCAACACAGAAGCCTTCAACAATGGCAAGTGGCACCACAGGGCTAAGACTTCCCTTGGGCACCATAAAAATTTTAACAGTGGCAATTATTGCGAGGCAATTTTTTTCATTAAAAAAATTTTTTTTTCTTTTGGTTAATCCATCCAGACTCATGTCTGAAAATCTGGATTACCTCCACTGCATAGATTTTGAAGGCCCTGGAGACATTATTAAGGTAGTTTGCATTCTCTTAAACTGTAATTGAGTTACAAAAGTAAAACCTAAGAAACTATAAAGGTGTTGAATCATGTTTTATCAACCCTGTGCTTGTAACACACCTTCTGTAAGACATTCCCAAGTGATCCTGGCTCTGACCCACATTATTGTTGAAAGTGCCTTTTAACACAAACATTTTTATTCTGTTCTTGATTGTAAATCTTTTCATTAATTCCCAGCTACGATTTCCATTTTATTGATAACTTCAGCTATTTATACTGCTTAAAACTTGCTGCCAAATAAGAAAATACAAGTTGAGCCATCACTCCTGCTCATTTGCTATGAACCTAATTCTTGCTCTGTGCAGTGTCCGTAAACATCACCTTTCAAAAGTATCATAACATGAGTCTACAAGGACACATTTTTCTTTGGTTGATGCTCTGAAATGCTTTTGTTAAAGAAAATCAACTCAAACAAAAACCTGAAGCCGGTGCTGTAGGATAAGGTCCCAGCTTCCCTCTCCCTCTAGCCCGGTTCAGTGCTCAGCAGAGCGTCAGTTTAGAAGTTAAGAATTTTCCATTACCTCTCTTCCTTTCTCCTTGCCATCTGCAAACAGTTTATTTTTTAAGGAAAAAAAAAAGTGAAATTGATTCTGTTTTGAAAGATCTAAACCTAAAATACGGCACATTCTGGAAGATGACAGTCAGCATTTGAATGTGATGTTGATCAGGGTGAGGTTGTGTGCAGGGCGATTGGCTTCCTCGTAAGAATTAAGTCAGGACACTCCTAAAATGAGAGATTAATTGTAGGTAACGGTGATATTGAAAAATAGCCCCTCCTATTCTGTTCCCACAGTTAAAATGTCCCTTTACTTATTAGCTCCAATTAGTTTCCATGGTAACCGACCAGCCCTTGTAAACCCGCACTCGGAGCTCCACTCATCTTTGTCTAGACTGAGCTCGCCACCCTTCTTCCTCCACAGATGGCAGTTTAGCTGGGTCTATATCTATATTCATATCTCTCATGCACACATCACCGGCACACGAGTGCCCACATCACTTTATGACCAGTACAGTGGTGGCCACGGGAGGATGGAAATGGCATTTGGTCCCCGAGCTACAACGTGTGCATCCACCGCCACACTAATTTTTCCCCCTCTTGGTTATTGTTTCTTCCAGCCTTGTTCTATTATCAGCTGTTTGCTGCTTGTAATTTCTTTTCAGGGAAGCCAATACAGTATAATAAAAACCTCATTAAACAGAAACACCTATCAGCCTCAGAGAAAGGCCTAAACTACCCCTTTTTGTTTAAAGAATCATTAAAGTGAAAAAGAAAAACCACTTGTTTGTCATGCTTGAAGAAAAGAAAACAAAGCCAACAGAAAGGTTTACCAAGCCAGGGGGCTAATACGAAGATTTAGTGCACTTAAGACACCACGGTGCTTTTCCCCCTGGTGCTGCCAGTTGGCCAAGAATCCCAACAGAAGCATAGTAAACAAATCATCAGTGGGGCTGAGAGGGCCGGCGGCTCCACTCACTTGGCGGGAAGAAAGGTAACTGGGTCCTGAGGAATCCTGGCTGTCACAGGCTGCCCTGTGCCACGGGGCTGGGAGCAAGCGATGCTGTTGGAGTCCCCAGAGGTTAGTGTGACCACAGAGGAATCTGATGGGGGGGTGGGGGGAGAGCTATCAGCAAACACTTGGAATTGCGAGAACGCGGAAAGTCATAAGCTCATGTACTTTGTGCTGATTTTACTTCTTTGGACATAACTTGAATTCTGTATTATGCTGAGGTAAACCATAAGAATTGGGAAGCCTCCAGCTGAGGAGCCAATCTTCTGTGACGGCCAGGTATAATCTCTGTAAGAGAAAGTCAAAAGGGTAGCTAGCATTGGATCTCTTTTTTTTCCTATTACCTCTGCTAACCATCATCTTCCCAGCACCTATTTTGGCATACAAATAATGACTGAAAGAATAAGATTCCCCGATGCTGGTGAAATGTTTTATTCTCAAAATGGTTTCTGAAGTTGGCTTTGAGGTCATCTGTAAGTATCAGAAAAGAAAAAGTTCTGATCACCAATGCTTAATCTGATGGGATGTGTGAATCTGTGAAGCTCCCTTTCTTTGACGGTAACACTGCCTTGGGTTTTTTCCTTTGAAGCAAATGACAAATGTCGTCTAAAGGCCCACCGTGCTAGCAATATGTGTGTGACAACTAGCCCATTACTATTCATATCATATGAAGTGTCTGTAGATGCAGAATAAATCTTCTAATTTGGAACATCCTGCACTCAGGGCTACCCAGCTTCAGACGGTGACTTATTCTTCAACTATACTTCACTGCCTTTAGTCACATTGAAGCAAATCACTCTCAGAGAGAAGACACGATTGCTTGTTAAATGAAGTCACGTGCTACGCAACAAGCATCCAAGTTGCTCATGTTTTCAGTGACTGCACGGCTATATCGGAGGTGGCACTGGAGCCAGTGGTAGCTTTCAAGCCAGACAAATGGTTTCATCACTGAGGGGAAGTTCTCTCCCGGAAGCACAAGCCTGCCTATGCCGAAAAGGGATATGTAGCTACCCTGCAAATCATTTGGGGAGGCTGAAATGAGGCGCTAAACCATTTAGGACAAAACAGTAACCCTCAAATGGGATAATTTGGTGAAATGGAGTGGATTCAATGATAAATGCAGAAAGGATGCAAAACATTTTTACAAATCTCTTTTAAACCCATCTTGTAGAAATTGGTACTTGAGTATTGGGTATTAGTCCTCATTGGAACAGATAAATAAGTTTAGGAGACATAATATAAGGAAGTATGGGTATCCAGTGAGAAGAAAATGTGACTTTCAGCAATACAAATCTGGAAGAAAGGGTGGAGGGTGTTTCAGATGGAGTTTATCCTAAACCCAATGAGTCAAATAATGATCTTTCATTTGTAATATGAACATTCCTGAGTTAAGGTATGTAGCAGGGAAAAAAGGTAGAAAACTGGAAGCAGGGATAGACATGAGAAAAGTGAAGCTCAGGGAGGATCAGGCTAATGTCCAAGTCATTGGTGGACAGGGAATGAACCCCAAGATTCAATCTATCAGATCGTGTATTTTTCTCTCAATAGCAACATGCACTTTTATTAGGAACAAAATTAAGAACGGCGAAGATTGTCTTAAACTGGAGTGATTATGTTTCATTGGTGTTGCATTACAGAATTTGACAAGTTGCTGTGAGTTCAGAAGCATAAAATATCTTTGTCCATGCAGCATTTCTTCTTTAAGCCACTATAGTGGCTTAGCTGAGAAATGTCAGGCAAATGTAATTGTAAACGCAGCACAGCTCTTCTTAACAATTATTGGATAATATAATTTTTCTTGTGGCCCTGCTTTATTGTAAAAAGTGGGCTAGATCCAGGGCACATATCATCTAACTTTCTTACTTCCATGTATTTTTTTTTCAATATATAAGATTAAAAATTTGGGAATATCTGAGTGAGATTCACGTTATATTAATTTTGAAAGAAATGGACATCAGACCCCGAACTGAGAATTTTCCTAACTAGGGCCATACGGCAGTCCCTATGTCCCTGTTATTTGCCCAATGTCTAGGAAATTAATGAAGAGGGACCGTAAAACCTTGGTCTGCGAGCATAATTTGTTCCCGAAACATGCTTGTGATCCAAAGCACTTGTATATCAAAGAGAATTTCCCCATGAGAAATAACAGAAGCTCAGATGATTCGTTCCACAACCCTAGAATATTCATATAAAAATGATTACAGTACTGTAATATAACACAAAGTAATAAAGAAAATACAAAATAAAGAGAAAAATAAATTAACCTGCACTTACTTTTGAAAACTTTTCTGGCTATTGTGAGGGAGACAAGAGAAAGGAGGGGTATCGTGTAGGACGACTTTCACTGTCACTAACAGAATCACTGCTATCTATTGGCTCAATGGAATCTTTTTCTGCATGGGGGCCATCGTATATACTCACATGGATGTTGACTACAATACAGTATTAATAAACTCTTGTCATCTACTGTATTTAATGTAACTGGCAATAAGGCAGCAGAGGAAAGGGCCTATATCTGCAGGCAGCCTGACCTAGTATGAAGGAAACATTCCTAAGCTTTCTCTTGTATGGAAAAGCAAAGGGCTATCCATAGGTGCTTTAAAGTGACAAAACATACACTAATGCCAGTTTTGGAAGATCACTGGGCACCTTCCAACGTTTTGAAAGATCACTGATTTCTGCCAAACACCGCTGCCTGAGACAGAGCATCTGAGCATGGGAGAGGATCACCCACAATCCCACAGCAAGGGAGAGAGAGAGAGAGAGAGAGAGAGAGAAGAACCATTGGCTCAGTTGTGATGATGTGGTGTTCTGTGTCACACACTACTCACATTGCAAGACATCTCTGGTTTCTCAAGTTAAAATTTATTAGAAATGTTTGCTCGTCTTGCAGAACACTCACAGAACAAGATTCTTGCAATCCAAAGTTTTACTGTATTGGCTCTCAATCAGGATCCTGAGTTCATTCTTCTCCTGATATTTACTTAAAAACTTAAAATGTAAAGGTAAGTCATAGATAAGTTTACAAAAGAAAAAAAATAGTGGCAAAACAATAATCACTGAACCAAAACAACAGAAGACGATAGAAACATGGATACATAGCGCACAAGTAATATCATTAAAAAACGTTAGTGAAAAAAAGGGGACCGGTTTCCTTCTTTCAGGACCCCAAGCCAATCCATTTTAAAACCGTAAACTCTTTGGGAACAGAAACTTGTCATATTCATTTTTGCATCCTTTCTGTCTAGAACTTAGCACAGTGCATTTACATAATAGATCTTCCAATCTATTTCCAATGCTACTGGATTGCTTGTCTTGCTAGAATTTACAGGTGCAGCTTCTTGAACGACGCAGCTCAGCTTGTTTGAGGAGATTAAGTTGTTAGTTAGCACGAAGGCCCTTACTTCTGACTGCATAACTGACCTGTGGAGTCCATAACTGTTCAAAAGCAGAGTGTAGTCCCTTGACACACTGTCCTCCCTCATTGTAAGGAAGGTAATCGTGTTCTAGTACTCACTTAACACTACTGGGAAGTAAGTACTCGGGTAAAAATTTCTAAGTAACAGATGGAAAACAGCTGCACATTCATTACCATTATAGTCTTTACCAAGAAACCAGAGCTTACAGATGTTAATAAAAAAAATGTTCATTTCCATGAACATATAGTTCTTTTAATGAGCAGCAATCTTCAGTTGCTTACTCAGTGGACCGATGTAATTTCTACAAGCTAAATAAAAGCTTGGATTTTGTTAGATTGTTTAAGAAAGATAATCAACAAATTGACGTTCTTAACCTCTCCTTATGCTAGTCTTTCTGATTCGTCAGACACTAGGACATGCACAACTGTACAAAATAGAAAACTCCACTTCCTTTTTTCTCTTGATGGTTGTAAAATGTGGTTTGCTTATTATTTTGACAACCACAATTTCTTTTGCATCAGCTAAGTTGCCTAGGAAAACTGTGGAAAGAGCAGTCACAATATTTTTGCAGTTGATTTTAGAGGCAGATTTGTCAAGCATCTTCCGACAAATCTCTTTTAAAAAAAAATAGGACACCTCTAAATCAGTGTTAACTCTTTCATGGGCTAAATAGCTCTTTCTGGTTTAGTGTAACAAAGGATTTGATTTTGAATGTATAAATCCTACAAACTAAAGTTGAAATTATTACTTGTTCTAATTAATTGCTTAACTGCTTCTAACACTTTAAAGGTTTATTACCATAATTCTTATTTATTTTGAAAACAAATAGAATTAATTAAAAAAAATCTATTCTCTGAGAGGATTTTTTTTTGTATTTTATTTAAAAAATTTATTTAAATTCTCTTGGTAAACCTTGAAAGAACAGACATATCTTTTAATTTAAAGATAATGCTCTTTAGTCTTGCCTTCCCTTCCCCCACCCCCAAACTATCTTGTAAAAAGGACTGTTCCTTCTTCTAAATTCTTACCATAACAAAAATAATAATGGCTAATAGTCTTAGAACATTCACTGTTAGGTAGGCTTTTAATATATTCACCCTGGTTAACTTAATTCACCATCACAATACTCCAGTAAGGAAGCTACTGTTATCTATATTTTACAGACAAGGGGAAGTTTAGAAATATAAAGTGCTCTGCTCAAGGTCAAACATTCAGTAAGAAGTAAATTCTGGATTTGGACTCCCACCTTTAGAATTTATATCAGTAATGAATGTGTTCTTGTTTCAACTCCCTAGTTCCTATTTATGAGAATTTTGAGGTGGTAAAGTCATTCATCAAAAGTCTCTCTCACTTTGCTACAGGTGCCCTGACCTCACTTTTTTTTTAATGTTTATTTATTTTTGAGCAAGAAAGGGGGGCAGAGCAGACAGAGGAGGGGACAGAGGACCCGAAGCAAGCTCTGTGCTGACAGCAGAGAACGGATGCGGGGCTTGAACTCAGGAACTGCGAGATTATGACCTGAGCTGAGATCAAAAGTCTGGTGCTTAATAGACTGAGCCACCCAGACACCCCCCGCATCCAGACACCATGTTTATGTGTGTGTCTAAAAAGTATAAGGATACCTTCTACAAGGAGAGGTTTTCTGTAAATGCTAGAAACAACTCGCCATTTTTGCTCTGAAATGAGAGACACAAATGACCCATAAAGAAGAACTTTCTTACAATGAAATCTGTCTCTTAGATCCAGGGGGAGGGATCTGAGGCCCCCCACTTCTCCAATCCAAGCACATGGGGGCACTTAGGACCCAGAAAGTGTTCAGGTTACATTGAATAGAGTTGTGGCACTGTGTTCAATTGCCTTCCCTGTACCAGGTCCCTGGTCAGCTTTCATTCTTCTAAGGCTCTGTATCTTTTGCAGGGCCTAATAGTGATATACATTTGATTTTTTTAAAAAAATATGGCAAGTAATCCCCATGGCATTTTTAATAAATCATTTTCAACTCTTTCCATTAATCCCAGGGGAATTTTAATTGGCATGCATTACTTTCTCAGGACAACAACATACATGATTTTCTGATGCTTCATTTGAACCCAAAGTGAGTTCTAATCCCCGAAAGATGTTTGATAATAGTTGCAACCACTGTGAACTCAATTATGGGATTAGAAATTAAATTTAAAAATAGCCAAAGGGTAAATGTAAAGAGTGCCAGCATTTTTTTAAAAGACTATCTAAGGTTTTCATTCCCCCCACCCCACCCCAGGAATGTTTTTTAAATGGTTTGTTAAAATGTTAAAAAAAGAAAACTTGATATGGTATGGGATCTTCCATTTTTATTACCTGGCTGTTTGAGTCCTAGGAAATTGATTAAACGTGCTCATTTGTTTTAAATATCTCTTCAGTGAAATACTTCATTTATCACAGACTCCTTTATTGACTTTTTTTTTTTAAGTTTTTCCTAGAGAAGATATATCAGAACCTTGATTTTCAAAGTGCTTCATGCACTTGGCAATGGATATTTTAGCACTCAGCTCTAAAGTCATTAGAAAGATATTTTCCACAAAAAATCACTCGAATAAATTTAGAGTACTTTTTTGAGATGGTAATTCAAAATTAAATAAATTTGAAAGACGTTAATTCAGGGGAAATCTGTTTTTAGAGTAATGCCCCCTACAGGACATCTACAGTAGAAAGTGCCACAATGTCACTCTAGAGAAGCTAGCAGAGGGTAGTGTTCCAAATCTCTGTCTTCCATCAGCTTTTAGAACAGAAATGTCAGCCAAACATTTGCATTTTGTTACTCTGGAAAGCAGTAGTTTTTAAAAGGGGCCACTTAAAGTGTTTTATTATTCCTTTAAATGCTACTGTTATCTGATATTTACGGTATTATGTAATCATAAATATCAGACACTAAACCCAAAGTTTGCCATGGCTGCAAGGCAGGCAGTCGATCTGGAAAAAAATTTAAAAACTCATCAAGGCTCTATCTATGCTGTTTGAGTCTCCTGAAAATGAACTCAGTATAATATCGAGCTAAAAATAGAAGCCCAGTCTTCTGGAAGAGGGGAGGAAGATTGTTTAGACAATTTTTAACCTAACAACATTTGGTGTCTAAAACTCACCCAATACCAGGCACTGTAAATCTCACCTTGGATAGCTCTGAGAATCCTTGCAAAAACCTTGGAACTGTATGTATAATCTGAGGGTTATGAAGTGGAAATTCAGGGGAACTGAGCCTAACAGAAACTCTTAGCCGTGTTGACCTCTCTCATATCTGAAATTCCTCTGATGGAGATTCATCTGGCTTAATAGGTGTGGTTTTAAAAACAAAAACCTCCTGCCCTTTATTCTTCAGAGAAGAAATTTGCCAACTCACGAGAGGATATTAGAGCTTGCATGGGAGGGCGCTTCAGGGAGCGTGGTGTGGGAGGGCTGGCAGGAAAGAAAGACATCAAATCACGTCTTCCAAAGCTGTGCCTAGAACGGACCTTTTACCGAGCTAGGGAGCGACATTCCTCAGTACTGCATAATGTGGTTACAGTACAGATCAGTTGGGCCCTGACACTTGTCTCCAAGATAACCACACTGTATCATTGGGAAAAAATGTCTTCTCTCGTCTTTCTTTTCTTCTTTCGAACTCGCCCCTTCAGTGGTTCTTGGGGACCAAATTCAGCAGACCCCTGCTAGTGATAATACTATGAAGAAAAATATAAAGTTGAAGGAAAGTGTCCATCATATGAGAAAAAATGAGACGGCCATCACCTAATACATCCTTGTGGTATACACTCAGCGTGGTATATGCTTCCATTTGAAACTTTATGCTTGCAACCCACAATATATAAAATATAAAAAACTCATTCTATGATTATAAGATGTATCAAAAATAGTAATTCCTAGGCGTGCCTGGGTGAGTCAGTCGGTTAAGCATCCGACTGTGGTTCAGGCCATCATGATCTCACAGTTTGTGAGTTCAAGCCCCATGTTTGGCTCTCCACTCTCAATGCGGAGCCGCTTAAGATCCTCTGTATCCCTCTCTCTCTTCCCTTCGCCAGCTTGTGGGTGCTCTCTCTCTGTCAAAAATAAATATTTTGGGGGACGCCTGGGTGGCTCAGTCGGTTAAGAGACCAACTTCAGCTCAGGTCATGATCTCGCTGTTTGTGAGTTTGAGCCCCACATTGGGCTCTGTGCTGACAGCTCAGAGCCTGGAACTTGTTTCAGATTCTATGTCTCCCTCTCTCTCTTCCTGTTGCCCACTCATGCTCTGTCTCTCTCTCTCCCCCTCTCAAAAATAAATAATAAACATTAAAAAATTTTTTAAAAATAAAGTTAAAAACATAAATATTAAAAAAAATTAGTAATTCCTAGTACACAACAGAGAGCAAAGGCCAAAAAGAGGACACACATTTAAATTGAATGACAAAAAAAAAAAAAAAATCCTTTTAGAGTACTTCTGGGACTGTAAATGTAATCAATTTGGAGATACTATCAGAAATATGAATTTTGGTTTCTTTGTGGATACCCAGTGCAGAGCAAGGTCCTATGCAGTCGAGGAAAAAAGGACTCATGGGAAGAGTCAAGAGGGGAGGAAGGCTTATGAAGTAGGTTCATGAGGCAGGAGCTGGAAGGGAAACGGGAAACAGAGTCAGAGAGAGAGATCATAGTTTGAGGTCTCACTAATGGGAGAAGGCTCAGAATTCAAGTGGATTGGCAAGAGGTCAAGTGTCATGGTGAGGTAGAGGTCTAAGTTGGCAGGAGGGAATGCGGTTGTAGTACGGACGCTTGGATTGGATTTGGGGGTTCTTGATGACTGGAGAAAAAAAGACATTCCAGGCCGGGAGAGCAGAAAACCATTGCAGAATCTGGAAGAAGTGTGCGTGTTTACCTAATCAGCATAAGGTGGCTGCCGGCCTGGAGGCTTTCTTCATTCTGCGCTGATATCAAACACTTGCCTTGAAATAGCAGATAAGGACTAAGAGGATCAGGAATTTTTGCACAGACTGGAATAATGCTCCTGGACAGGAGCTTGTAATGAGAGCAGCAAATGCTGTTCTCCAGTAAGCATGACTCTAAGAGCTGGGAGTGAGGTCTGAAAGTTATACTGCAGGCACATATCCAGAACATATACACTCTTCTGCTGATCTGTAGAACTTCTGTCTACCCTGAAAAGTCCTGCTCAGGTGTCACTTCTGAGGATATTTTCTAACCTCATAGACAGACAGAATCCTGGCTTTCTTTTCAGTACTTACTTCATTCATACTTCTGTTATCATACTTAATGAGGCAATAACATAATGATCTGCAGGCATCGTTGTCTCTTTTATTGAGACAGTAACCTCAGGGATGTATCTAATGTTTCCCCACTCTTCAGTGCGCATGGCAATGAATACCCATGACACCTACCCCCTGGGGCCTCTCTGAAGTTCTTTCCATTAACAAGTGGCAGTTCCTTGACAGCTGTCGCACTCCTGGGATTGGCAGGAATGGGCTTCTCAGAAGGAAGAATATTGCGAATAATGCTGCTGCTTTGATATCTTTCAAATGTTGCCCTATTAGGAGCACGACCCCATTTAGGAGCGATTGATGTCGGGCATAATGAAAAGGAAACAAACACTAATATGGGAAGCAAATAATCTACATTCTAGTTCAGCTCTGCTACCTGTTGTTTGAGCTATGCTGATGAGTTACTGCACATGCCTGGGATTTGGTTTTGCCATCCATGAAATGGGAATGTTTCAGTGCTTCACGGTATACTTTATTTATTAAAAAAAAATGTTTTGTTTGTTTACTTTTGAGAGACAGAGAGAGAGAGGGAGAGAGAGAAAGAGAGAAAGACTGAGTGGGGGAGGGGCAGAGAGAGGGAGATACAGAGTCCAAAGCAGCCCAGGAAGGGAGGCTTATAGGAGGGAGTGGGGTGGGGAAAGGGCAGGGAGGAGAGGAGAGGTAGAACAGGAAGGCGAGTCATAAAAATGAAGGAAGGAAGGATAGGCTGTTTGACAATTCTATCCTTCTTGACTTATTTTTCCCAATGCCCTCTAATCTCTAAATTATTCACTGCTTGCTCTTAGGCATTTTTAAAGCATTTAAAAAGAACAATTCAAATTAATTTTAAACAAAAATTTTAATGCTTTTATTATTTATTTTTGAGAGAGAGACAGAATGCGAGCGGGGTGGGCGTAGGGCAGAGAGAGAGGGAACACAGAATCCAAAGCAGGCTCCAAGCTCTGAGCTGTCAGCGCAGAGCCCAATGTGGGATTCAAACCCATGAGCTGGGAGATCATGACCTGAGCCAAAGTCGGACGCTTAACCTATTGAGTCATCTAGGTGCCCCCGAACAATTCAAATTGTTAAAATGAACCAGTGTGGAAGCAGGGTTGCTTCACCCAGTTTTATGACGGGAACATTTGAAATGTTGCAAGGTATTAAATGGATTAGCTCATTGACGCCTTAGAGCAGAGAAGAAACCCTTCCCAGAACCCAGGTCTGTGAACCCTTGTGTGATATTCTGCCACTCTCCTGCTGATGCCTTCATTTCTTCTAAGGGCAGAAATGGAAAGTTCAATGTTTCAAGGTTCATCTGTGTGGTAGCATGTATCAGCACTCTGTTCTTTCTTATGGCCAAATAATATTCTGTCGTATGGATGTGCCATATTTTGTCTATCCATTCATCTGCTGATGGACATTTGGGTTGCTTTTAGCTTTTAGTTATTGCGAATAGTGCTATGAATGTTCATGTACAAGCTTCCCTAAGCTAGAAATCAGATTGGTGATGCCAGGGGCTGGGGGAGGAAGAGTGGGGAATGACTGCTGAACGCACTCAGGATTTCCTTTTGGGCTGATGAAATTTTTCTCAGGTTAACAATGGGATTGCATAGCATTTTATATACACTTGATGCCGCTGAATTGTGCATTTGATAAATGTTACATTATGGGGTCCCCTGGGTGGCTCAGACAGTTAAGCCTCTGACTCTTGATTTCAGCTCAGGTAATGATCTCACGGGTTTGTGAGTTTGAGCCCTGCATTGAGCTGTGCACTGACAGTGTGGAGCCTGCTTGGGATTCTGTCTGTCTGTCTGTCTCTCTCTCTGCTCCTCCCTTGCTCATTCTCTCTCTCTCTCTTTCAAAATAAATAAACTTAAAATAAAATTAAATAAATAAATAAATAAATGTTACATTATGTGTATTTTACAATAAAGAAAATAGGAAGGAGTGGCTCACTTTTTCATCTCTGTCAGAAGAACCATTTCCCTTCTCGCTCCTACCACCTGTCCCTTGCCTGGACAACTTTCTCTTGCTAAAGTAAAGCTTTGTCTCTGGGCAGCACTGGGACTGTGTTTGAAACTGGAGGCAGAAAATACGCAAAGCAGCCAACTTTACAGCAGAGCTTACCCGGCCTGGACAGTTCATAGAAAGTCACCTTGTAAAACCCACCCAATGCCATCTCCACATCGGTTCTCCTTCATCTCTCTTCACTTTGCTGAAATCTTCCACAATTTCTATTAAAACTGTTCCTCAAGTGCAAGTAACCGTCGTCTCGTTCCAGCTTTCCCTACCTTTGACATCAGGCACACACACATCCTGCACTTGAAGCCCCCCATGCCTCCTTTCCCCTTGCTTTGGGAATAGGAAATTACCTACATGGTTCTGTGAGCTGCTACATGCACAGATCTTCATCCAGGAGAGCAGCTAGGCAGAAAGCCCAGCCGCAAGATTCTTAAGGATGAGTAATTTTACACACGTTGCCAGTAGACATAGAAGACAGAGATCTGTCCTCCTCAGTTATTAGGAGTTAATAGTACATCAGACCTGGGAACCAGGCACAGAGTTCCTTACCAGCCCCCCCCCTCCCAAGTTTTCTTGAGAAAAGTCACCGTAAAACTAGTTAGCTCTTTGTTTCTCAATGTTTGCATTTATCTGCCGATTGGGATGAGACTTCTTTTGTTTCTGAGGAGGTTTTTGCGTTTTTGTTTTGAACTACTATGGGTAATATTTTTCACTCTGCCTAATAATTAGAACAAAAGTAGTGATAAGATTATGAAAGAGGGGTGCCTGGGTGGCTCATTCGGTTCAGCAACTGACCCCTCGTTTCAGCTCAGGTCATGATCCCAGGGTCAGGGGGTAGAGTTCCGCATTGGGTTCCATGCTAAATATGGAGCCTGCTTCAGATTCTCTCTCTCTTCTTCTCTCCCTCCCCCTCTCTATCTTTCTCTAAAAAACAACAAAAAAAAATTATGAAAGAATCTTTAGGAACTTTGCATTAATGAATAGATAGATGATTTACAGTAATCTGCTACACACATATAGATAAAGTCAGGTTAAAATGAATCTCTAGGGTCGATTTGCAAGACAAAAAATATATTCTAATACAGAAGTGGGAGGTCTCAACATTAGATATTATTATGTATGTGTGTCTGCAAGGGAGAGGGAAGGTCCATTGCTTTATAAGCTCATAGATTACTAGGGTGGGTCCTGCTGGTAGATAATTTTGCCATTAGGAATTATAATAAAGTACTTTGAAAATCTAAACTTAGTGAAGCACAGGGGCGCCTGAGTGGCTCCGTCGGTTGAGCGTCCAACTCTTGATTTCAGCTCAGGTCATGATCCCAGGGTGGTGGGATTGAGCCCCATGTGGGGCTCCACACTAAGCGTGGAGCCTATTTGGGGTTCTCTCTCTGCCTCTCTCCCAGTTCTCTCTCTCTTTCTCTCTCTAAAATTAAAAAAAAATAGTGAAACACAAATGTAAGTGATCAGAATCCTCAAACTGGATTTATTTTCATTTATCTCTAGAGAAAACCTGAGAACACTGGGTGCAGATTTGTTTGGCTATTTCCCTTAATTTTTAGAGTGGAAGTTAATTTGCCACCTACCCTACTACAAAATTCATTTGCTGATACTCTTTTTTTGTCTCCATTCCTTAACAGAAAACACCAAAGATACCTTTCTAACTAATGTTGACTTACAGAGATTTTTAGACAATCTTGTTTTTATTATAGGAAGCTCCTTAGAAACTTACCTAGAAATTGAATGAGTCACAATTTGGTTCTCTGCATCTTTTTCCAACAGAATTAAAAAAAAATTATTTTTGAGAAAGAGAGAGAGCACTTGTGCAAGCAGAGGAGGGGAAGAGAGAAGGGGACAGAAGATCCAAAGTGGGCTTTGCACTGACAGCAGCAAGCCCGATGTGGGGCTTAAACTCACCAACTGTGAAATTATGAACTGACTAGAAGTTGGATGCTCAATTGGTTGAGCCACACAGGTGCCCCCAACAGAATTTTTTAAAATAACAACTTCGTTAAAATATAATCCACATACCGTATACTTCACCCTCTTGAAATGTATACCTTAAAGATATTTAATATATTCAGAGAGTCGTGCAGCCATCATAACAATAATGTTAGAACACTTTCATCACCCACAAAAGAAACTCCATACCCATTAACAGTCCCTCCCCACTGTCCCTCTCCCAGCATCTGGCAATCACTACTTTCTATCTCTATGGATTTGTGTCTTTTGGAGATATTTTTTATAAATGGAGCCACAGAATATGTGGTCTTTTGTGACTGGCTTATTTCACTCAGCATAATGTTTTCAAGGTTCAGCCATATTGCAGAATATGTCAGTACTCCATTCCTTAAATCCAATACTTAATATGGCATTGTATGGATATACCACAGTTTATTTGATCATTCATTGGTTGATGGATAGTTGGATAGTTTCCACCTTTGGTTCTTATGCATAATGCAGCTCTGAACATTTGTATACAAGTTTTTGTACAAAGATGTGTTTTTCCATTGTTCTTGGATTCACATAGAAACCTCAACTTAATATAGATTGGATTTAACTCTGAATTACCTGGGTAGATACTCTGGGTGATTGGGTGGTAAAACATACTGTTACTACTTTCCTTCTTTCCTGTTTTCCCACTCCCAACTATTGTTTTCACGGGTTATGAGTTTTAAACAACCTACAAATGGAACATTTATAAATTGAGAATGTCTTCTCTGTATGTTTTGTTTTAATGTTTTAAACAAAAATATAAAATCATTCCATTTGTATGTAAAATCACATATACCCTTCCCCGAAATAATCAACAGAAATGAAATGTTCTTCATCTAAAGGCAGATAGGCCAATGCTTTTTGCACTCAAGTGCAAGCTCCAATTAGTTGCTAGTGGCTCCTGGAATATTGTATTAAGAAGGATTCGAAAGCTTGATCAGGTTCAAAAGAAGATTGCAGTGATCTGCTTATGAATTTTTGTTGGTATGGGAATGGGGCACAGAAGACACATATCTGTCTTTCCTGAGTGTTTAAAAAATTTTCCCACCAAATTAAGGACAGTAGAATTCAGTTTTATGTATGTTCTTTTTAAACATTAGTTTTTCCATAGGTATGCCCATTTGTATTTTTACTTTAAAAAAGAAGATTCTATTGGTGCTTCATTTGGCACGTACTGTATTAAATAAGGAAGAATAACAAGAAAATCAAGGGTTGGAAATAAATATATTACATAAAAATGCCTTCAATATAATATTTGAATGACTTCTATGGTGATAAGAATAACAATAACCAATTTAAAGGAAAACCTCTTTGGGCATAGCTGGTGGCCCAAGCAAGTTTAGGAACTAGTACAGTGGCCATATTTTCTAAGCCTACATTGGAACACACAATTCTGTAATGATTGTTTGAAGGAATGACCAAATGTATTGGTAAAGATATTTTGCAAAGATATTAAATAGATATTAAAATTAGATAGCATTCAAGGATGTTTTAAATAAACACCTTTGTGTTCAAGGTGATATTACAAAGATCTACAAATACAATGTATTTGGAAATGTATCCTGGAAAATGCAGGACTGTTAATTTGAATAGCAGAAGAATTTTAGAGCTACTGCTCTCTGATTTTTCTAAAGAAAAGTCCTCACATCCTGCAAGACTCACCGCCTTGTTGACATTCATTCATCTCCTTTAGCTTCTGACTGAAATCTGTACATAGGAGATCAACTGCTCTGGTCAGCCAGAAACATACATTTCTGTCCAGAATGAGCTAATATTCTTAAAAGCAAACTGTCACTCAGGTTCTGAGAGTTCAGTTTCTAGAGACTTCCTATATTAGTGGTAATTTCAGGGTCATTTACATTAGATTCTAGATTCTCACCCTTTCAAATTCCTGAAATCCCTCCTTTCTAATCATTTGCTTACTCTTCAGGTGTGGCTTAGTTTTAGTTTTAATTTAAGTTTTTTTCTGGTGACTGGACAATCTGTTATTTTCATGAGTGGTCTAGGAATTCTTCAGTAGAGTATGAATTCCTCCAAATTTCAGGTCTATTGTTTGTGCTTATGACCTTTAACCCCCGTTTAAGATTTTTCTGTAGTTGTCTACATTTAGCTTCAGGACACTCTGCCAAGCCCAAGGCTACAAAATCTTTTTAACTGTGGTATATCGCTTGTCAGACTCACCCTGGATGACTGTTTTTCCTCTTTTCCCACAATAAATATAAAAATGGATGCCAGCATATTAACTAAATTGAACCTCAGGTAAACAAAGTGCCCTCACTTTAATGCCCATCAGTAATTCTTTCATCTTGTCATGTTTTCTTGCCTCTTTCTACTGTTTAGATATTTGTGCTTAAAGGTTAAATCAAGCTTCTCCATTCCTCGATTTTTTTCTTTCTATTCTTTGATCCTATATTGAAATCATAATGCTGGATTTGTGACGTCACTCTCAATTGTTTCCAGATGGCTTCTCAGGCTGATCAAAAAGAAGGTGAAGCCAATATATGTTAGTAAAAAAGTAGATCTTCAAACAGGGAGATGGTTCTGGAAAAAAAAAGGAATATAATAATAATGTTAAGAATACAAAACAACTATAGGTAAATTGCCTTTTCTCTCTGTCTTAAAATAAAGTCTTTGATCAATTGTGCCAATGTATGAAAATTTGAACTCTAAAGAGGCTAGGCAGCTTTCTAAACCCAAACATCAAAAGCTTTGCTTCCATTAGAAAAATTTAAACCCATGATACTTTGAATGGATTTGAAATTCTCTAAAATAAGCTCTAATAATAACCTTTACAAACAGAAAGGAAAAGAACAGTAGGTTATGTGGCTTCGTGCTACCATTTTCTCTGGTACATTAGTTCTCCAAAGATGGCATTTTGGCTTGTACCAAATAAAAGGGCAAAGGTTACCAAATGCAAGCCTGGGGAAGCCAGAAGAGAGAACAGCTATTACAATGGAGGGGAAAATCCAAGCTGTCAGCTCTGAATGGATAGAAATAGCATGTGTGAAATTGACAACCAGCAACAGCATGGCACCTTAAGAAGGGCCAGGAAATGAATTCTCCCAGCATTCCTATTTACTGTATTAGAGCTGAGTTCTGTAGAGGTTTATTCAAGATTCATGGAGAGAAATGTCGTCTTTGATTACTTTAATAATATTCGGTTGTTGTTTAGAAAGCAATTGAAACAAATAAAATATAATGAAAATGGTAGAAAAATGATACAGAGAAAAATGTAAATAAAGAATAAAAATCACCCATCATCCAACCTCCAGGGAGGCACTGTTAACAACTGGGTACATTTGCTTTCTCTTACACACATTGTCTTACAAAGATGAAACCAATTTGCATACATAATTTTGGTTTCTGCTTTTTTATTTAGTTTTGTATCACAAACACTCTTCCGTGTCATGAAAATATCTTCATACCCGTTGCTGTTAACATTGATAGAACATTTTGTCATATGAATATATAGATCTTATTTATTTCACCATGATCAACTCAATTATTCTTTCCCCATTCCTTTGCCCCATTCCAATATATTTTCCACTGAAGTAGTGAAGAGTTGTTCTTTAGTAAAGAGTCATCTTTGAAATAACTCACAATTCAGGGGCTCCTGGGTGGCTCAGTCAGTTAAGGGTCTGACTTCATTTCAGGTCATGATCTCGCGGTTTTTGGGTTCAAGTCCCACAATGAGCTCTGAGATGACATCTCAGAGCCTGGAACCTGCTTCAGATTCTGTCTCCCTCTCTCTGCTCCTTCCCTGCTCATGCTCTCTCTCTCTCTCTCTCTCAAAAATAAACATTAAAAAAAAAACACAGTTTATCTCACTACTCTCTTTTTTAAAAAATAATACAATAATTTAGCAGACTCCTTGGGGTTTTATATCCTTGCTGATACATCAGTATCACTTGGGAACTTAGAAATGCAGGATCTTTATCTCCTCCTAGACCTACTGAATCAGAGTCCTCCTTTTTACGAGACCCTGGGTGCTTCCTGGGCACATTAAGATTGAGAAGTGTTGGTCTTCATAATCTGGTTCTCCAGCTGCTGCACCAGCCTCACAGGACTAGCCTCTTCAGGGCTTCCTGGGATCCAGCAGCAGAGATATACCCTCCGTGCCTCATTCCCCATGCCTCTTTCCCCAACAGAGCCTTTACAGGTGCTACGAATGTCATGTTTGCCTACCCCAAAATTCATATGTTGAAGCTCTAACCTCCAAAGTGATGGTATTTGAAGATGGGGTCTTTGGGGGTTAATTAGGTTTAGATAAAGTCTCCAGATTATAACCCCCATGGTGGGATTAGTGCCCTTATAAGAAGAGATGCCAGAGGTCTCTTGCTTACGTGGATGTGTGCGCTCTCTCTCTCTCTCGCTCTATCTCTCTCTCTCTCTGCCATGGGAGGACACAGAGAAGGTGGCCATCTGGAAGCCAGGAAGAGAGCTCTCATCAGAACCTGACCATGTTGGCACCATGCATTCAAACTTCCAGCTCGAAACCACAGCAAGCTTGCCTAGAAAGGCTTTGGAAGATCATCAAATTGGTTGAACTAAACAGAGAGAATGTGAGAGCCAGCATGAACCTCTACATCCTAAGTCTTTGCGGATTCCCAGATGATTAAAATATGGGAAAAGCAGCAACAAAACATGAATTTAAAGATAACCATGAGAAAATAAATTTCTGTTGTTTAAGTCACTCAATGTACAGTATTTTGTTATGGCAGTCTGAACAGGCTAAAACAGCAGATCTATGCACTGTACTCTTTGCCCAGAAAGATCTTCTCTGACTCTTTACCAAGTTAAATTTCACTTTTCTTTCAGAGCCTAGTTTAAGGGTGGGTAGGGGGTTTAGTCTTCTGAATATATAAAGAACTCCTATAACTCAACAACAAAAAAATCAAACAACCCAATTTACAAATGGGCAAAGGACATGAATAGACATTTCTCCAAAGGAGATATGCAGTTGTCCAACAAACATATGAAAAGATGCTCAATGTCATTAGTTATCATGCAAATGCAAATCAAAACCACAGTGACACAGCACTTCACATCCCCTACAGTAACAAACTAAAAAAACAAAACAAAAATAATAAGAATTGGTGAGGATATAAAAAAACTGGAACCCTCACACATTGTTGGCAAAAATGTAAAGTGGTGCACCCACTAATGAATGGAAGACAGTTTGGTGGTTTTTTTAAGTTTATTTATTTTTGAGACAGAGAGAGACAGAGCATGAACAGGGGAGGGGCAGAGAGAGAGGGAGACACAGAATCGGAAGCAGGCTCCAGGCTCTGAGCCATCAGCCCAGAGCCTGACGCAGGGCTCGAACTCATGGACCACGAGATCGTGACCGGAGCTGAAGTCGGACGCTTAACCGACTGAGCCACCCAGGCGCCCCCAGTTTGGTGGTTTTTTAATAAGTTAAATTTAGGAATAGCATACAACCTGGCAATTCCATTCCTAGGCATATACCCAAGAGAAATGAAGACGTATATACAAAAACTTGTACACAAATATTCAGAGCAGCATTATACATAATATCCAAAAGGTGGAAATGACCCAAATGTCCACCAATTTATTGAATGGGCAAATGAAACATGGTATATCCACACAACACAGTATTAATTGACCATAAAAAAAGAATGAAGTATTGATATATACTAAAACATGCATGAATCTTAAAAACATTGTGCTAAGTAAAATAAATCAGATATAAAAGACCACAAATTCTATGCTTCCATAGACATAAAATATCCAGAAGAGACAAATCCATAGAGACAGAAAGAAGATTAGTAATTGCCAGGGGAGATGGGGTCATGGAGAGTGACTGCTTCTGGTTTTTGCCTCATGGACGTGGGGTTACTTTGTGGACTGATAAAAATGTTCTGGAACTACATGGTAATAATAGTTGCCCATTATGAATGTAGTTAATGCCATTAAGTTGTATAATTTAAAATAGTTAAAATGGTGAATTTTGTTATGTATATCATACCAAAATAAAAAAAAATTTAAAGAAGAGGGGAAGAAGCAGAAATGGGAAAACAAACAAACAAACAAACAAATGAACAAACAAACAAAAAACCCAGGCTGGGAGACAAACAGAAACAAAGAGATTAAGACAGAGAGACCAAGATAAAAGAAGATTCTAAAAACTTTACTTATTTCCTGTGAAACCCAACTGTCTTCATTTTTTAAAACAATTTTTCTTATTTGATCCTACTGATCATCAGATCTTAAAATTTTCCTGGATTCTCCCATGTTAAAAGGAAGTGCTTTTCCCAAACTTTGCCGCTGGACAACACCTGCTGTTTCTGTCCTTCCTTTCTCGGAAGCCGGCAACCATCTAGCTTGTATTTGTGGTCCTCAAGTGTCTCCTGACCTTGGAGATGGGTATTTCCAGCTTTCCCACCATCTGTATTCAACATATTCAAAGTTCCTCCCGGAAAACATCCCCTGTCCGTGGCTTTTCTCCAGGGCCCTGTCCTCTGCTCCTCTGAGCATGTGGAATCTCAAACCCAGGAGCCAGGAGTGAGTATTAAAGGTGCGTAGCAGGCCAATACACCTCGGAAAGGTTGCAGCCGTCTTAATACTTAGCATTTTCTTTTATCCAGGCGCTTCAGTTAGTAAGCATTTTGGTCATTCCTTCAAATGGTCTTTATATTGACCTGCGCCCCTCCCTCCCTACTGCCACCCACTAGATTCAGGTTTTCAATACTTCCTGCTCCAAGCAGGTAGGTCTCTGCGGATGCCCCCTGAGGAGTGCGCATGCCCGAAACCACAGCAAGCTTGCCTAGAAAGCTTTTGGAAAATCATCAGATTGGTTGAACTAAACAGAGAGAATATGAGAGCCAGCATGAGCCTCTACGTTTTGTCTAAGCCTTTGCTGATTCCCAGATGATTAAGATATGGGAAAAGCAGCAATAAAAGATGAGTTTAAAGATAACTATGCCCACGCTTCCCACCAGGCTCATGCTTGAACGGACCAAACAGTAGAGTTTCATAGAATCATATGATAGGGAACTCAAGCACAACTCTGTGTGGGATTTGAAGAGCTCCACAACCTGGTATTATCTGTCCTCCTTACATTTGGGTCAGTAAAGTCAAAACAAAGGAAATAAGGGATTTGACCCAAAGAGAAGACTCCCGGGTTATTTCTGGGGAACTTGGTAGCTGCATTTTGATAGTGTGTCGCTGCTAGTGGGGGGTCCTTGAGGGACGTGGGGGTAGCAGAAGACTCTGAAGTGTACCTTGAGGGGCGTCTGGGTGGCTGAGTTGGTTGTCTGACTTTGGCTCAGGTCATGATCTCACGGTTCATGGGTTCGAGCCCCCTGTTGGGCTCTATGCTAACAGTTCAGAGCTTAGAGCCTGCTTTGGATTCTCTCTCTCTCTCTCTCTCTCTCTCTGCAACCCCTCCCATCCCCATCACTCTGCTCATACTCTGTCTGTCTCTCGAAAATAAATAATAGAAACATTTAAAAAAAAGAATTTGAAATGTTCTTTTTAAATGCTTTAAAAATGCCTAAAAGCAAGCAGTGAATAATTTAGAGATTACAGGGCATTGGGAAAAATAAGTCAGGAAGGGCAGAATGATCAAACAGCCTATCCTTCCTTCCTTCGTTCTTATGACTCGCCTTCCTGTTTTCCTCTCCTCTCCTCCCTGCCCTTTCCCTACCCCGCTCCCTCCTATATGCCTCCCTTCCTGGGCTCTTCTCATTTCTCTGATCTGTTCCCTCACCTACGCTTAGGTATACCTTTGTGTACGCATTACCTAGCCAGTGTCCGGGGTATGGTTGGCACTCAGTAATCACAGATAAATGACTGAAACAGTCAGTGAACGGGTAAAGCAAATGTTCTTCTGTCATTCAATGGGACAGATCGTCTCTTTGCCCCAACTCCAGATTCATCACCTATAATCACTCTCTAAATTGTTTCTAAATGTTTATTGATTTTTGAGAGGGGGGAGGGGCAGAGAGAGAGGGAGACAGAGGATCTGAAGTGGGCTTTGCTGACAGCAGACAGCCTGATCCACATGGAGCTCGAACTCATGAACCATGGGATCATGGACGGAGCCAAAGTTGGAAGCTTAACCGACTGAGCCATCTGGGAGCCCCATTCTCTGAATTTGTATACGAGTGCTTACCTTACTCCTCCTCATATCTTGTGCATCATGAGTATAAAGACCTTATCCTTATTCCTATGCTTTTGGGAAATGTTTACGTTTCCTATAACCCCGAGGAGAGTGATCTGAAAAAGATGTACTCCAAAACACTCATTACATTGAATGAAGCCTTGTGAGACACGCCCAGGCAGGTCAATCCCTGTCCTGCACTTCCATAGCACTTTCTGTGTTCTTTTTCTATAGCGGCCAAGGAATTTTGGCTTAGTGTTCCCCTGAGGTGTCGTGAAGACCTTTAAGACAAAGATGCCTCAATAGATATTTATTGACTGAATAAATAAATGGATACTTATGCTAATTCTAATTTGTCTTTAATGAAGATAGGGAAACCCCCATCAGTGATAAAAAGATTCCATGAGGAAATGAATGATTGGAGGTAAGCTCTGAAGAAGTGTTACCTCACTTGGGAAATCACAATTTTAAAATGCAGTTTAGTGAGGCTATTTTCATAAAATAGTAAAATTTCTTTTTCTTTTATCGCAATGACATATATATATATATATATATATATATATATTAAGGAGTTAGATGGTTGTATGAGTTATCGTATAAAAAATAGCAATTCTCTTTGAACTCCCCCAGACTTTTCTTCCCAGATTTCTCTTCTCTTTCTTTTAGCTGATTTTATTTTACTTAAAAAAAGTTTATTTATTTTTAAGATATACAGCACCAACGGGGGAGGGGCCGAGAGAGAGGAGGACAGAGGATCTGAAGCAGGCTTTGGGCTGACATCAGTCAGCCCCATGTGGGGCTTGAACTCACAAACCTCAAGATCATGACCTGACTTGAATTCGAACACTCAATGGACTGAGCAACTCAGACACCCCTTTTAGCTGCTTTTAAAATCATCCCCCCATCTCTGAATTCCATGATATTCTTGCTGGTTCTGACTTCCAGCTTAGGTATTCGTTGGCTCTCCCTATAGACGATGAAGCTATACCTCCTTTATCTACCTACATCTACCCACGCTGCCCCCACACACATATATTCTTTGCACTGCTTCAGCCTCCTAACCTTATTGGATCACAACTTTGCTTACATCAACATTCAATGTTTAAATTACCATGGTGACGTCGATGTAAATGCTATTCACAGCAGAGCCATGTACTAGTAATTCTTACTTTTCCTGTCAGCATGTTTTGTTTTCTCTCAAGATAACCAACAGCCTTGTTTCCATTTGCCTCATTTTTTTTGTCCTTATCAATAATGTAACCCCAATGCCAGTCATTAATTTCATGGTATGGAATTAATAATCTGGATATCTAGAGGACTCAATGATACAGGAAAGGCACGAGGGTGTGAACCTAGTCCTGAACCTTCGTGCCGCTCAGCAGTTCTCTCGTTTTTATCTTCTTGTGGAAATCCCCGCCAGAGCCTTCTGAGCTGAGTATGTGTGGTCTGCTTGACTATGTGCCAGGTCAGAGCTTCCGTCCTGAGTATCCCTCTCCATGTCTTGTGATTCCTGCCCCTCTCTTCAGTGCGTGGTCTCCTTTCTCCTAAATTTCATTTCTTCTTTTTTCTTGTTTTACACCCTCATTTTTCTGGAGTGTATCCTCCAGTAGTTTTCAGAGAAAGGGTAAAGACATGGTAAAGTTTTTGAGAACTTGTTTTGTGGTAGGGTACCCTACCTAAGGAACGAAACAACGAAACAAAACAAAAAGCAAAAAACCTCAAGGTAACCTGGCTATGCGCGTACCTGACAACATCCCTCGTGACCTTGTAACATGAGACCACTTGATCAGACTGCATGTTTGTGTGTGTGTTACCATATATGGGAGACAAAGAAGTAGAAAATATATAAAAAAAACTACACCACGTGGCATTCAGGGCTCAGTTCTTTGGGTACAAACCCAACTGAGCAGTGCCGGAACGAATAAAGTTGCTTCCTAGAAAGAAAAGCCTGGGTGTCACGACTCTCAGTGTGAGAATCCTGCTACAGTTGGTCTGAAAATGTCTTTATTAGCTCTCTGACTTGATCTATATTTTGGCCCAAGATGGTGTTCTAGTTAGGAAATACTTTTCTTTAAAAGTTTGAAGGAATTGTTCGCTTATAATTTTTTTTATTTGCTGCTCAAAGGGCTGCATTCTATTTTATTTTTCACCTTTGTTGATATATGATTGAGAAGTGAAAATGATAATACAGTATACAACGTGACAATTTGATATATGCATAGATTGTGAAAAGAACGCCCATCATTGAGTTAATTAACACATTTATCACCTCACATCTATACCTTTTCTGTGTGTGCGAGAACATTTAAGTTTAAAAAAAATTTTTTTTTAACATTTATTTATTTTTGAGACCGAGAGAGACAGAGCATGAACGGGGGAGGGGCAGAGAGAGAGGGAGACACAGAATCTGAAGCAGGCTCCAGGCTCTGACCTGTCAGCACAGAGCCCGACGAACTCAAAGCTCGAACTCAAAGACTGAAATGATGACCTGAGCTGAAGTCGGACGCTTAACCGACTGAGCCACCCAGGCGCCCCGAGAACATTTAAGTTTTCATATTTTAGCAAATTTCTATTATACAATACAGTATTATCCGAGAAAGACAAATGCTACATGATCTCACTTATAGACGGGATCTAAAAAAACGTGAACTTACAGATACAGAGACCAGATTGGTTGTTGCCAGAGGGGCAGGGTGGGGAGGGTGAGCAAAATAACAAATTTCCACTTAGAAGAGAAGTATGCTCTGAGGCTGTAGTGTACAGCATGCTGATTATAGTTAACAATACTGCATTGTATATTTGAGATTTGCTAAGAGAGCAAATCTTCAAAGTTCTCATCACAAGGAAAGACATGGTAGCTATGTGAGGTGCTGGATGTTAACTAAACTTATTGGAGTAATGATTTCTCAATTTGTACACAACCAAATTATTATGTCGTACACTTTAAAGTAAGTTACAGGTCAATTATATCTTAATAAAATTGGCGAAAAAAAGAATGCACTATGAGCAGTTTTAGTCTCTGAGTTATACATTAGATCCTCAGACCTTATTCACCTTACAGCTGAAAGTAAGTGTATACCCTTTAAACAGCCTCTCCTTGTTTTCCCATGCCTTAGCATCTGGCGACCACCATTACTCTCTATTTTTATGAGATCACTTTTTTGTTTGTTTTTAAAGCTTCTACATGTAGGTGATACAATGCAATATTTGTCTTTGGCTTATTTCACTTAGACTAATGCCCTTCAGTTTCATCCGTGTTGTTACGAAAAACAGGATGTCCTTCTTTTTAAAAGCTGAATAATATTCCATTGTACATATATATATATTTTGTTCGTTCACATATTCATGTTTTCTTCATTCACTCATCTGCTGATGACACTGAGGTTGTTTCTATAAGTTGGCTAGTGTAAACAATGCTGTAATGAACATGAGAGTACAGATATCTTTGAGAGAGTGATTTTGTTTCCTTTGGATATATACTCAGAAATGGCATTGCTGGATCATATGGTTGTTCTATTTTTAGTTTGTTGGTGAATCTTCATACCGTTTCCCCTAGTGGCCATGCCAGGTGACATTCCCACCAGCCAGTGCACAACAATTCCTTTTTTACCGCATGTTTTGCCAACACTTGTTATCTGTTGTCTTTTTGATAATAGACACTCTAACGTGCGTGAGGTGCTTTTGATTTGCACTTCCTTGATGATGAGTGATGTGGATCACCTTTTCATGTACCTGTTAGCCATTTATATCTTTCCTTTGGAGAAATATCTATTCATGTTCTTCATTTTTCGTTGGATTTTATTTTTTGCTATGGTTATGAGTTCCCTATATTTTGGGTATTAATACCCTATTATATACGTGGTTTGCAAATACTTTCTCCAGTAGGATTCTCCCATATTCTGTAGGTTGCCTCTTCATTTTCTTGGTGGTTTCCTTTGCTGCACAGAAGCTTTTAGTTTGAAATTGTCCCGTTTACTTGTTTTTGCTTTTGTTGCCCTTGCTTTTGGTATCAAGTCCAAAAACATCACTGCCAAGACTAATGTCAAGAAGTATATTCCTATATTTTCTTCTAGCAGTTTTGTAGTTTCAGATCTGTTCAAGTCTTTAATCCATTTTGAGCTGACTTTTGTGTATTGTGTAAAAAAGGGGTCTGGTTTCATTCTTTTCACGTGGATATCCAGTTTTCTCAACATTATTTACGGAAGAGATGATCCTTTATTCCTTATTGTATATTCGTGGCTCTTTTGTCAAAAATTATTTGACCTTACGTGCATGGATTTATTTCTGGGATGCCTATCCTGTTCCATTGAACTGTGTGTATGTTTTTATGCCCAAACCATACTGTTCTGATCACTATAGATTTGTTATCAGCAAGTGTGATGCTTCCAGCTTTATTCCTCTTTCTCAAGACTGCTTTGGGTATTATTTAGAGTCTTTTGTGGTTCCATAAACATTTTAGGATTTTTTTTTCTATTTCTGGGAAAAATGACACTGGAATTCTGCTAGACATTGCATTGAATCTACAGGTTGCTTTGGATAGTATTAACATTTTTACAGTATGAATTCTTTCAATCCGTGAACATGGAATATCTTTTCATTTATTTTTGTCTTCTTCAATTTCTTTAATTAATGTTTTATAGTTTTCAGTGTACACATTTTCCATCTCCTTGGTTAAATTTAGTCCTAGGTATATTATTTCTTAGATGGTGTTAAACTGAGATTGTTTTCTTAATTTCCCTTTCTGATAGTTTCTCGTTAATGTATAAAAACACAACTGTTTTTTTGTATATTGATTTTGTATCTTACAACTTTCCTGAATTCATTTGTTAGTTCTGACAGTTGTGATACTGTGATTTATAATAAGAAATATGTATTTGGCCTTCATCCTCATTCCTGTCACAGAACTCCTAAAACCTTGGGAATATCCTGATGAGAGAGGTAAATGTGTCTCGATATTCATAACAAACCCATTTGGACCATACCTGCATTTATGTTAATGAGGTGACCTTTTGAAAGTATCTTAGCTTGGGGCTGGTTGCCAGGGGAACCAACCACGTGATTGCAGATTGGAAGTTTCAATTCTCCCCTCCTTTTGGGAGAGGAGAGAGGCTGGAGGTTGAATCATCTGTCAAAGACTGATGATTTAATCAGCCATGCCCAGGTATGGAAGCCTCCATAAAAGCCTCAAATGACAAGTTTCAGAGAGTTTCTTAATTGGTGAATAAGTGGAGATTTGGGGAGTGTGGTGTGCTTAGAAAGCTGGGAAGATCTGTGCCCCTTCCCACATACCTTGCTCTATGCGTCTCTTACGTCTGACAACTTGTTAGTTATATCTTTTTATAATAACCTGGCAATCTAGTAAGCAAAACGTTTCTCTGAGTTCTGTGAACTGCTCCACCACATTAATTGAATCTGAGAAGGAAGTCTTTGGAAGCTGTCATCTAAAGCCAGGCAGTCAGAAGCATGGAGTGACAACCTGGACTTTTTGATTGGTGTCTGAAGCAGGTGCATCTTGTGATCTGATGCAGTCTTCATCCAGATAGTGTGAGAATTGAGCTAATTGCTTCGTGGTGTGAAAAAAACCACACAGTAGAATTGATATCAGAATCGTATATATAATTTCTATATGTAAGGTTATTCATGGGCAATATTAAATTTCCTAGACTTATATACTAGGCTAGAAGAAAGGTTAGGGGCAATAACAGACATAGTAGCAATGAGTAACTATTACTATACTTTTGGTGTTCTGATTATCTATTAAAAATAAAGACGTACAGGTCATTTGATCCAGTAACACATAGATGGTAACCTATTCCTTAAAAATGTGTCATTTTAACCAGCATTTCCCATGAGGGTGAAGCAGGGACTTTTGGCGAAATGGATAATTCCGGATCTGTGGTAGGTAACACATAATCCATACCTGGTGTGCTTTTGTCCTTTGAGGGTAAAATAATTATCAGTGACTACCAGAGTTGTGCCCCAAAGGCTGTGAAGTGGCAAAAGATGTAACAATTTAAACATCATGAAGGATAGTAAGTACATGCCAAATATGGACTAAGACATACCAAATATGCTTGAATCCATAAATTCATATTGATATTTTGAAATCATTGATTATCTCTTGAGTATATAAGAAGCTTAAATAAAAGGTTAGTGTTAAGAATTTGTCCTCTCTTTCCTGTGTGATTTACTCCTCAGAACCATCAAGTTGTTGGTGAGAGGCTTTTTCTTTTTAAATGGAAGCATTTCAGGTCATAAATCAAGAAGAAATGATATCATCAGACGATAACAATTTAGTAACCATTAACGAATCAATGGAAGTAGGTAATAGTCATTGATGGTTGCTAATATCACAAAAAGAGACCACCAGGTGTGTGCCTCCTGGGGAAATACACAATCTTACCTCTGAGGTACTCGTGCCACAAAAATCCAGGTTGTGAGAAACTCGTTTGCAAGACTAACAACCTGCCTTTTTTACCCCCAAATAAATCACAGAGATAGAGAGGGAAGGAGAGAGAAGGAAGCTTATAGATCAAAAAAGACATAAGGAACGTATTGATGTATTGGAACATTTAGGTCTTATTTGGATCCTATTTCAAACAAAGCAACCAATGAACAAGAAAAAGAATGCATTTTGAGAAAACTATGGAAATTTGAAACCTATATATTATTTTTTTAGATTGTTTAGAAATATTATGTTTATGTTAAAGAAATCATCATTTAGAGATATATTTTAAACACGTATGGATGGAGTCATATTATGTCTAAATTTACTTCAATATAATTGATAAAAGAGAATGAGGTTAAAAAATGTTATTCTTGGGCGCCTGGGTGGCTCAGCTGGTTAAGCTTCTGATTCGCCTCAGGTCATGATCTCTCGGTTTGAGTTAGAGCCCCGCATCTGGTGAGCACCAGCCCTGTCTCCGCTGAGCCTTGCTTCTCTCTCTCTGTCTCCCTCTCTCTATCCACCCCTATGCACCCTCACTTGCACCCCCTCTTTCTCTCAATTAAAAAAAATTATTTGGGTGGCTTAGTCTGTTGAGTGTCCCACTCTTGATTTCAGTTCAGGTCAACCTCCCACAGTTGTGGAATCAAGCCCCGGGTCGGGATCCATGCTGAGTGTGGAGCCTGCTCTCTCTCTCTCTCTCTCTCTCTCTCTCTCTCCCTCTGCCCCTCTCCCCTACTCATGCTCTTTCTCTCTTTCTCAAATAAAATTTTTTTTAAAGTAAAAAATATATTCTTCTTCAGTTGATTACTGTTCAAGGTGAATGATAAATGTTAATTGTACTAATCTGTCTGCTTTTGTATATGTTTAACATTTTATGTAATGAAAGGTTTAAAAATATATAATATAAATCTTACATTAATTTCTATGGCATCTTCAAAATGGAAAGAGCAATTTGCAAAAAAGTGATGACTATATTTCATTAAAATCATTCTCCTAGTCCCCATATATATGCCCATATAGGATCAATGAACTTAGTAGCATGAAAAATCTATCCAAAAACATTGCATTGGTTAACTCAGTGGAATGAGATGGTGGTATGTGGATGAAATGGGAGGTAGGAGTTTCTGGGAGCTTATTTTCACATTTCTACATATGTATATTATATTATTTCAATTGTTTATGACAGTCACATAATACCATTATCATCTGAAAAATATAAAATAAAGAACTTTTTAAAAATGAAAAGAATACATGTATAAAAGGCATAGCTTATTATTTCTTAGTTTTTAGATTAAAAGTTATGTGTTCATTGAACTGTTCATTGCTTTTTTAAAAAATTGAAAACCTCTGCATCTCTTTTGAATGTGATGTTCCCAGAACAATGACCTATCAGCAATCTAACCTCAGAGACTGAAGCAAGAAGGAAGACACAACTATGTGCATGAATATACAACTGTTTTTATGTATGTACATATTATGAAGCTATGCCACAGAGGAAGAAAATAGAGATAACTACATAAAATAAGAAGTTGCAAGAAACAATCAACAATGAATCTGGCAATAGGTGCTCTGTGCCGCTGATTCTGAAATCTCTCCTTTTGAAGTCACTTTAATGAGCCCAAGACTGACCATTTTCATTATCTCTAGTTTATACACTCGGCTGATGGAACTCTGATTAGGAAAATTTCTCTTTTTCTTCACTTTCTTTTATCACCAAACACCCTGAAAATGATAAGAGAGCAGTGTGTCCTGAAGCATGGGGCTCTCCCTTCCCTCTGAAATTATTTCTATTTCATCTGTGTTTTTTTTTTTAAACTACTCCTTACAAAAGAACAATAGAAAGACCTAAATTTCTGTCTTAGCACTAAATGCATCTCAGTGCTGCGGAAACATTTCATTTTCTAGCGATTTCAGGGTCTGTATATTCCCTGCTGTTATAGTCTTTATCCAAATAAAAAGAAAGGAAAAAAAGGACACAAGAAAGAAAAGAAGAAACCCTACATGACAAGAACATTAAACCCCAAGGGTGGTTCATTTCAATGCTGAAGTCTTTCTTCAGTGCTCCAGGGACGCTGATGTCAATGTCTTAATAAGGGAAGTAAAGCGGTTTATACGCCTCAGAGCACGTGCACTCAAACCAGAAAATTGGTGTGAAAGGGAGGAAGCCAGCCCTGCCTTGGACCAATGGCAGCCACAAAGTAAGGGGCCTCTTCTGGTGAGGACCACATGACACCATTTGCAGAGGGCAGACTTAATGTTGTCACCATTAGGGCTGGAAGAAAACATCTTTGAAGAAATATTTGTTTTATCCCCCTCCCCCAAATCTTGAAATCATCTCATACATATGTTGGAAATAATTCTACCTGAATTTAATTAAATTCTATTTTTATAATGTTAAAATAACCTTGCACTGCAAATTGAAACGACATTTCTGTAACCTAGAGTGATTTTGCCGTCGTGAGAACTGCTATATCAGGCATTATATTTCAATTTGGAATATCATGAATTATTTCTACATATAAACTAATAAATTATACAATACGATGTGTCAGCAATTCAGCCCCATTTGCATTTTGATAAACAGAAAAGCAAATGGAAATCTGAGAGCCATTAGTTTGTCTGAATTTTTAAATATTCTGTAGGTAATATTTAATGATATAAAATTTTTATTATCCCATTTTTTGCTTTGCTTCACATTGTTTAGGCTTTGAGATTCCTAGCGATGATTTGCCAAAATAAAAGCATGAAAATAAAATGGGGAGATTTATCCACATTTTAAAGTGTATGTTTCCTATAAGGATACTCCCCCCCCTTTGTTTTCTTTTCTATTATGAAATTTGCCTGAATAAAGGGCCCAGAAGTTTAGGAATAGCTCATTTAGGTTCAGACTTGTATGTGGATTTCTCCTTGTGGGTCATCATCATAGTTCTCACTCACTAATGGCAAGCTCTTAAAAACTAACAACTTGTATATTTTTGGATTGACAGAAGATCTTCAACGATCCAGTTCAAATAAAAATTTGAAATCAATTCTATACACTTATGAAAGTCAACATGAATACATTAACTTGCATTCTTTCAGTTGCAAGTGACAGAAACAAACTCAAGCCGACATTAGCATCAAATGATAACTGACATTTACATTTTTTTTCTTTTGATCACTGTGAAGGCCAGAAGTTAAACTGGCTTTATGGATGGCAGGCTGTAGAAACTTTCTTTCGTCCACTTTTTTCTTCTTTTTTGATAAGTGTATTGGTTCTAATCTTAGATTTTTCCCCAGTGGTGGCAGAAGAGGCCATTAGCAACTCTTGGCTCATGTCTTAAAACCTTAGCAATCTCAGGAGAAAGCCTCTTTGCCAACATTGTCAGCCATTTATTCTGACTGGGATAATTTGGGACATATGGCAGTCCCTGAATCAGTCACCATGTCCAGAGAAATGGAATATTCTAATTAGCCAAGTCTGGGACACGTCCTCCACTCTGAAGGTAGGACAGAGGCTCAGCTCCATCTAAACCATGAAGACTGGGATAGAGGAGAAAAAAAATTCTAATGTATAATACAAAAGATTACATCACTGAGTTGGATGGTCAATGCCTATTATCATCTCTAGGGTCAGATTACTAGTGTAAAAAAAAGAGAGAGAAAGTGGACTAGGATCTGGGCACCTAGGTGGCTCCGTCCGTTAAGTGCTCCATTCTTGGTTTTGGCTCAGGTCACCATCTCATGGTTTGTGAGTTTGAGCCCCTTATCGGGCTCCGCACTGCCCATGAGGAGTCTGCTTGGGATTCCCTCTCTCCCAACTTCTCTGCCCCTTACCTGCTCACGCTCTCTCTCAAAATAAATGAATAAACTTAAAAAAAAAAAAAGAAAAGATGGAGAAACGGGAACCCTCTTGCACTGTTGGTGGGAATGCAAATTGGTGCAGCCACTCTGGAAAATAGTGTGGAGGTCCCTCAAAAAATTAAAAATAGACCTACCCTATAACCCAGCAATAGCACTGCTAGGAATTGACCCAAGGGATACAGGAGTACTGATGCATAGGGGCACTTGTACCCCGATGTCTATAGCAGCACTCTCAACAATAGCCAAATTATGGAAAGAGCCGAAATGTCCATCAACTGATGAATGGATAAAGAAATTGTGGTTTATATACACAATGGAGTACTACGTGGCAATGAGGAAGAATGAAATATGGCCCTTTGTAGCAACATGGATGGAACTGGAGAGTGTTATGCCAAGTGAAATAAGCCATATAGAGAAAGACAGATACCATATGGTTTCACTCTTATGTGGATCCTGAGAAACTTAACAGAAACCCATGGGGGAGGGGAAGAAAAAAAAAGAGGTTAGAGTGGAAGAGAGTCAAAGCATAAGAGACTCTTAAAAACTGAGAACAAACTGAGGGTTGATGGGGGGTGGGAGGGAGGGTAGGGTGGGCGATGGGTATTGAGGAGGGCACCTTTTGGGATGAGCACTGGGTGTTGTATGGAAACCAATTTGACAATAAACTTCATATATTGAAAAAATAAATAAATAAATAAACAAAAAAAAAAAAAAAAAAAAAAAGAAAGTGGACTAGGATCCAGAAGATCAGAGTGCTTTTTAGTTGATAGACTTGAGGCAAATGACTTTACGAATTATATTATACATTATAATTATTATATTATATACTATAAATAATTAAAATTTATAACTTTATGAATTAATTTTTTCTAATCTGTGAAATGGGCATCACCTCTGTTTTATTGTTTCAATTATAACCTACACAGTGATAAATCCCTAAATGTAATCTCTAGATTAGATATCCTTCTGATCTAGAATATTCTAGACTATTCTCTTTGGAGGATAGTCTCCAGAACTCTGGATCTCCACCCTCCCCTCTCCCTACCCTGCTATGGGCCCCAGGAGGCGCACCTTTGTGGACACATGGACAGACTCCCTTGTTCTCTGATGTCCATTTGTGTTTGGACAATGAAAGCCAGTGGCAGGGGATTGTGGGGGAGCAGAAGAGAGGTGGATATATTCATCCCTTTGTGCCCTTCCTCTCAGTCAGCAGGTGGTTAGTGACTGTGTTCCTGTACTGATGGCCACTGCTCTTGTCCATGGCTACAGCTAATGATTTCATTAAGTTGGAAACTACTCCCTTCCCTTATCCTTTCAAGCCTGGCAGTGGTTGGAGCCTTACTTCTGATTTCTAGACTTAGAATGTCTCATCATTTTTTACTGATTTCCTCTAACACTACTCATAACTTTGTGAATAGTTTTGTTAAGTCTATTCAAGCATTTTTATTTTAAAGTACACTACATATTTTGGGTTGTGACCTTGATTGAAACAGCTCTCAACAAATTTCCAAAGGCATCCCATGTTCAATGTTAAGAGAATTGAGATTATTATCATAATTCAACTCAAGAGTATTTCTTTTCTTTGTTAGTTGTAACACCATCCATCAATCATTTCAACTTAAAACCTTGAATACAAATTCAAATGTTCATTCTTCTTTGCCTTTACCTTCAACTATTTATTAAATATTGTCAATTTTATCTCATAATCATTTTAAAAATATACTCCCCTCACCACCCCTAATGCTTAAATGGCCCTTCTGTTACTTCAGTTTTGACAATCCTATTACTAACATGATCACAAACCAGACCATATCCCTCCTCGTCTATAACAAGTTCATCTTTCTAGGACTCCTGGTTAATCACCAGATAACTTCCAGACAGTGCAATATATTATTCTATGCTAAAAAGGAATGAGCTACCAACCCACCAAAAGACATGGGGGAAAACTGAATGCATATTTCTAAGTGAAAGAATCAAGTCTGAGAAAGCTACATATTGTATGATTCCAATTATATGACGTTCTGGAAAAAGAAAAACCATGTAGACAGTAATGTCAGTAGTAGTGTGCATAGGTGGAGCACAGAGGACTTTTAGGTTGATGAAACTATTCTGTATGATCTTGTAAGGACGACTCCATGATGTTACGGACTGAATGTTTGTGTCCACCCCCCAATTCATATGTTAAAATCCTAATGCCCAATATGACCGTATTTAAAGATAAGGCTTAGAAGGAAATAATTAAGGTTAAATGAGGTCATAAAGACGGGGCTCTGATCTGATAGGATTAGTGCCCTTATAAGAAGAGACACGAGAGAACTCTGAGAACTTTCTTTCTTTCTCTCCACCATGTGAGGACACAGGGATAAGGCGTCTCTCTGCAACCTGGAAGAGAACCTCACTAGGAACCAACCATGCTGGAACCCTGATCTCAGGCTTTTAAGACTTCAGACTGTGAGAAAATTAATTTCTGTTTAAGCCACATAGTCTATGGTATTTTGTTATGGCAGTCCTAGCAGACTGGGACACACAACATTATGCATTTGTCAAAATCCACAGAACTGAATAACATAGAGAGTGAATCTTAATGTAAACAATGGGCTTTAGCTAGTACAAATGTAATAGTATTAATATTGATTCCTCAATTATAACAAATGTACCACATTAATGATAGATGTTAGTCATAGGGGACACTGGATGTACAAGAGCAAGAGTATGGGAACTCTTTGTGCTATTTGCTTAATTTTTCTATAAGCCTAAACTTGTTCTGAAAATAGTCTGTTAATAACAGGAGTTAAAAAAAAAGATAATTAGTGAATGAAAGAATGAATACCTTCTTTGCTTACCTCATCTCCTAGATTTAGTGGGAACCTAAACTGAGATCATGCCTGTGAAGTACTTTGTAAAACAGAACATGCCATTTCACACAATCTGACAGTGCGAGGGAAGTAACCAAATTGCCACAAAACAACTCTTGACAGATGCTAATTAATATCTGATCAGAACACAAAAAATGATAAAGAGGAGAATACAATGGCTGGAATGAATGAATGATACATAAATAAATTTATTTATAAATTTAAATGAAGGTGTAGCATAGGACATATAAAATAATCTGTTTACATAAACAATAAGAAAATTAAAAGGATACTGTATCTGATGGTGAATGTTATAGTTAAATAAAGGCAATTAAGACTAGTAGGCTAAACTTGAGATCACCCTATTAAATGAAAAATTCTTTCTAATAGAACAGTAAGTTCTGACCACATAATAGACAAAGCTATGTGAGTTATACAAAGCCCAGGAATTTTTAGGTAATTGTTTGAGTAACTTTTTAAGATTCAAAGTTACAGAAAAGTGCCTGAAGTTTTTTGATTTGGTAGAAAATACAGTGTGAACTTGTTGTTACAAGTCTGGGTCTGCATGGGAGCATCCCATCATCAGGTGACTAGAACGGGTGGCTCTCAGTGCCATCTTTCCTTTGCCATCTTTCAGTCTATACTTATTCCTCATGGGGCGTTTCCTAAGGCCAACTGGCTAGTAGCGTGTGGCGTGTCCACATTGGCACGAGCGAGAACTAGACTGACAACATTATATTCATACAATATTACATACCATATATCGCATATCTTATACCAGATATTTTATATTCCAGTCCCCGTTCTGGCTCTGAGGGTTATTGGGGAAGAAAATTCTCCAAGTAAAAAACACTGAGAGTTTCTCCGTTTCTCCACTCATCTGGAAGGAGATTTTGCTTTTGGTTTGAAACGCTGATTCTTGAGTAGTGATGAGTGATTTGATTACATGGTCAGGGACTCGGGGAGAACACAGTTGGAAGACTGGTGAAAAGAAAGTTTGAACAGTTACATATCTGCGTCCCAACTGATAATTCCTCTTAGGGGTTCCTGGTAGAGGAGGTTCTCCACAATCTGATGCACAAAATGACCTGCTCCGTGGGTGTTAATTTCTTTTCCGGCTACATCGGGGCTGTCGACGGCTCCTGAACGGCAAGGTGGAGTGGTAGCAGGGATAGACCCTTAAGAATCTGGGTTCCTTCTCATGAAGGCTACTTAAACTTCTGACATTAATTAACACACAGCCTGTCAGTCATAAATATCAAAGCTGAGCCTCCAGTAGAGCATCCCATTCTGGCAGAAGATAGATTATATTAGATATTTCTGTTGGGAGGCGTTGTATTCACTGGAGCAAATACTTATATTAGATATGCAGTTGTTTTCCTTGCTTGCTGGACTTCTGACTTTAACATCACTGCTTATCTCATACACTCTTGGTGAATAAGACAACAAATGAATGAGACACAATGAGGAAGCACTTAACGTTGATTATAGACAAGGAATATATTTTACAGAAAAAGAACATGGAATAAGTAGTGAAGAAAGAGATTTATAAAAGTATAAAATAGCCACTATGTCCTCATGACTACTTGAAGAGTGAAGGTAAAGTGTCACATTTTCTTCCTTGGTCTTATATACGTGTGTGTGAGTGTGTGTGTGCTTCTCTTTCTCATCTTTCTTTCTTCTTTATGTGGGGTGAATGTGAGCTGACTTACTTGGTAATTATGATTTCCAGGGCATCAAGGTGGGATAGAATGACAGGAGTAGAATGGAAATGACTGGAGGTTTGTAAGTAAGGCTTTCTTTCTATCTTTCTTTCTTTCTTTCTTTCTATGTTCAGCTTTAATCGTTTAAAATTTTTCTTACAGAACAAGTTGTTTGGGACACCTGGGTGGCTCAGTTGGTCGAGTGTGCAACTTTGGCTCAGGTCATGATCTCGTGGTCAGTGAGTTTGAGACCCGCGTAGGGCTCTGTGCTGACAGCTCAGAGCCGGGAGCCTATTTCGGATTCCGAGTCTCCCTCTCTCTCTCTGTCCCTCCCCTGATCACGCTCTGTTCTCTCTGTCTCTCAAAAATGAATAAATGTTAAAGAAAAAAAAAAGAACAAGTTGTTCACTCATAAAGCTGAAAAAGATAAATTAAGCAATTCAGTTCAGGGAAGCAAAATGTGAATAGTTCATATACCTTTTATTGGTGCAGTCTATGGACAACTGTGTAACTAGACATTTTCTATATACTACTGTGTCTGATCTGTGTTTCAGATCTCCACAACTGAGGGAAATTGAAGAACAATGGTCCTCACAATCTTTAACCGTTTAAGCCATTGGTTCTGTTGGCTTTGCCAGATGTCTGAATTCTTAGATCTACCCGGATTGCCAAATAGTATTTGAGACACAGACAGTCTAATATTTGTAGGGAGAACTTCATGTTTTTTCTAGCCACTTGCCGGTTTTAGAAAGTCTCTATGCTTTGTATTTTCCCCCAAGACAGTTTTCTCATTTTATAAATGTTAACTTAGTGATTAGAAAGCACACTGCATATATTGTCTATTAAATTGGTGGTAAATTATATTTATTTACCATCAATTGTGAATGATAATGGACACATAAAGGGCAATGAACTTGAAGATCTCAAGTGTAATCATTAATATTGCTGATTTATTTCACAAATGTTAAACACTTCAGAAATTATTACTGCTGTTATTGGCACTATTATTCATTTAGTTGGGGTGCTTTTTGCTTGGCGTAAGAGAAAACCTCTATTCAAACTAGCTTGAAAATTGGGAATATATAATCCTTCACATCAAGTACTCCAGAGATTCAGTGGACACCAGTCATGGCATGTCACGACTCCACCTCTGCTTTTCTTAATATTCTCTTGGTCACACTTTTTAGCCATGTTTATTCCTTTGAGCCCAAGCTGGCTTCCCTCATGACTTCAGAGCCACTGGGAGCATGGGCAAAAACAAGCCTCCTTTTATTCACATTCAGAGAGAGGAAGGAAAAAAAAAAACTTTCCTGATCAGAGTGTATAAATCCTTTTTGTTAGTCTAACTGGGCTAAAAGGATATGCCTACCCTTCATTCACTTATAGTTACTAGGGTAATTCTATGTGTACGAACTACCTTAGATTCATGAGGATCTTCCCTGGGATCTGGGAAAGGGAGTGACTTGACTTTGCTTTCAACAGTAGGGGGAAAAGAGAGAAAAGAACAAAATTGGGAGATACAGGCAGAAAAAGAGTTAGAAACCAGCAGTGTTACTATGTGGCAGGCACATAGTAGGTGCTCAGCCAACAATTCACATTTTCTCCATCGTTCACCAGACCCTTGTTAGTCACCAGAGTGTGCTTCTAATGGTCTTGTCTTTTCTGAAACTACTCTTGAGGAATCAGTATTTATTATCATTTTTATATTAAAAAATCACATACTCTCTGAAGGCAATTCACTTGTTCATTCATTCATTCATTCATTCATATTTTAGGACTTTAGCAAATAATGATACAAATAATACAAATAATAGCTACAAAACTATTTCAAACTATGCCATTTGAATACATGTGTAGTTTCCTAGTAAGACTACACTGATGTGACTAGATTCATTTTTTCTCTGTGTAGAATGCATTCAATATTATTCATATTAATGTATTACTGTATCTCATCTTAACTAAAAATAATTTTAATTATCGTTAGTTTAAAATTTTCAGAATAAATGTTAGGTAGGAATAATAAATTGGTATTATTTTAAATAGATTAATACTTTAAATGAGGCCTTCTTTGTATGACAAACTCATTTTATGAAATTTACTTTTTTATTATTTCTTTATTTTTAAAATGTTTATTTTTGAGAGAGTGCATGAGAGAGAGTGGGGGAGGGCAGAAAGAGAGAGGGGAACAGAGAATCCAATGTGGGCTCTGCACTGACAGCAGGGAGCTCCATGAAAGACTCGAGCTCACGAACGGTTAGATCAGGACCCGAACTGAAGTTGGAGCCTTAACCAACTGAGCCACCCAGGTTTGTTTGTTTGTTTGTTTGTTTGTTTATTGCCAGGGAAGGCACTATGCGAGTTCTATGAAAAGTCTGGCAAAATTCCTTAAAACCTCAACAGTAATAAAAGGTGATACTTGGCTTCAGTTTGGAACATAAACCTTTGCATCATTCTGACATGGAAATTGACAAAGAAAGGAAAAGAGAAATATGTCTTATTTTATTAACGTCCTTCTAATGGATGTCAATAAAATAGTCTTTCTGCTCTCATTTTTACTGAGATTTCAGAAAGTCACATTGATTTGGCAATATTTGATCTCATCATGTACACATATTTTAAATATCGGTCCTTTTTGATGACATCCCTTTTTTATTCATTTGGCAGGCTGTAAAACACCACAATTTTTTTTTTTTTTGGTCCACATCCTATGTGTGAAATAAGTATTGTTAGCCAATGTAGAGTGTGTACATTAAAAGCATTTCTGAGCAAATAATATTCATGAAGTAATTCTGGTGACTCTCTCTGAAGGTAACTTAAAAGAATGGAAAATTTGAAAAATATCAAATAATAATAGTTCGGACTGATTTCCCAGTAAGTGGGTGTTTTGTGTGTAAACACAAGTGGCCGCTAATGTGGCAGTTAGAAGCACACACACCATGAATCCTTTGTTGTGGGCTCCCATCAACAGAGACCCTGGGTCAGGAAAGTAATGAAACACAACGAAAACAATAGTGCTGGTCCCCAACCAGTACATCCGTATTACCCGAACTTCAAAGCCCATTACAGATGTTAGAGTATTTGGTCATCCTGTGTCTATATGGTAGGGATAGAACCTCCAATCAGAAACCGAGGAAAAGGGATTAAGTGATTTGTACAGACCTCAGGGAGCCAAGCTAAATCCCTATGATTTTGTAGTCAGAAAATAATTTTCTTTGCATACTTTCATCTAAAGTGATTTAGGACTTAATTAAAATTGTACACATTTTGAAGTACATGGAATTCTAAATGCTGGCTTGAATAGTTGGAGCATAAATTCATTCTCTGGTTATTGTTTAAGTTTCTGAAGAAATCCCAAATGCTTCTTTCTTTAAAAAATCTAAGAGGTTATTTTATTTACTCAGGGGAATATGCAGCTGATTGGGAAGACTTGTAAATGTCACTTTCACTGACTGTCCGGGCGTATGTGCCTGTGTGTATTAAAACTTTAATTGTAGAACATGATACAACATTAAACAAATTGTGGTAAGACAACGACGAGAGTGTTATGTGCCCAGTAGGTGTGTTTGTTTCTTCAATGATGTACCTACTGTGTGTACTTGAACTCTTTGGAAAATAATTAAAGTAGATTAGAATGGCTCCCCAACTTTTTAAATTAACGAATTCCTTTTACTGTAATATGTAATCTCACAGATGTCCTTTCTGATTTTTATAATCACTTTCTAATTTTTACGAAGTGATTTATAAAGAAACAGCTTTAGGTAAAAACATATAAAATTGTATTTATAAAGTTTATTTAATATAATATTCAAGAATATCTATAAGATAGAGATGAATTTCAAAGAAAGAAAAAAAAGAGAAAGGAAGGAAGGAAGGAAGGAAGGAAGGAAAGAACAGAAGGAAAGAAGAGGAAGGAAGGAGAAAATAACGAAAGGAAGAAAATCATGGAATATTAGAAGAGGGTAGCTAATAAGACAAATATTGAATGACTTTATCTGATTCAGTTAACATTTATTTGACATCTGTTATGGAAAAATGTAGGTGGAAATAGGGATTGGACACTTGTGGGTGTAGCAAGAAGAATAAGTGAGGGAGTGGAGAGTAAGCTGACCACATAACAGCGCACCTGGCATTTCCCCCTGGGTGCCTCACAGGTATCTCCAACCCAACATAGCTCAAATGAGTATATGAACTGATCCCTACCCCCTCCTCTCCTACTCCAACTTATTTTTCTGTTTTCTTTTTTTTCTCTCATAGTAAATATCACCACTTCATCCAAACACAGACAACTCTTTTTAAAGAAATCATCGACAGTAGGAGGATGGCGAGAGATAGGGCAGTATCTTAGTGGAGATACGGGACTAAGGGAATTTTTAGGTGGGCTTTATTGCCACTTGAAATGGTGGTCTTTTATCTGAACTTTTATACTAAGATTATCAGATAAAACCAAAAGCAGTAATAGCAGTATCAAGTTCTGAGCTTGGAATGTGGGGCCAGTGATTAGTTGATTCAGGCCAATATTTATTTTCATCTATTTACTCATTCAGAAACACTTCTCTAGTGTCTCTGTCCAAAGCAGTAATTAAGATGCTTCTCCAGGATACAGTGAAAGGTTAGAACCTAGTCTTTGGTCTCAAGAAAGTTATAAAGTAGGAAGAGGAATAGGAAATAAACACAAAATTGAAATGAATCTTGAAATATAAGTCCCATGCAAATATACCAAAAAGGTAATTTGATGGTTTGATCATCTATTTATTATTTAAGAAATGTAGAGCACGTACTCCGAGCAAGGTACTATCTTAGTGGTAGGGAGAATTCCCAGGCCTCTCTACGGCTATGTCAGGGTCTATCTATTAGTAGAGACTGTAATAATGCAACATCTTCTCCACCTTCAGTGCTCCTCTTATGGAGCCATGGACCCCGTCTTCTGAGAGCACAAAGACCAAAGCAGAGGGCCAGACTATCTTCTTCCCTGACACCCTACACAATTTTTTCTTGTCCTGCCCCAGTGAGTTGTCCAACAAGCTTCTTGTTTCCAGAAGTGTCAAGATGAGAAGCAGACAAAAGGTCAGGTCCTATGGCTTACAGAGCACCCGAGTGGCAGCAGATGCCAATGTCCCTTTCTATAGGCTCTCCAGTCTGTATCAGGGGTTCCCCTCAGTGCCCTGCCTCCCTCCGGGGAAAGACAATCTCATTTCATGAACTCGGCAACTCTCTAAGGCTGATGACCCAAATGACCCTACTCTGTGTCCCAGTTCTTTTCCTAGACCAATGGGTGGGGGTAGGGCAAGGTAGGGTTCAGATGTTTGATTTCTCCACTTCTTTGTAAAGGTGGTGGTTGTGGGATTGTTTGGACCCGACTCTGGTGTTGCTCATTTGAATGTGGGTACTTCATGCTGTTTATTTTCAACAGAGACGATGATTGTCACTAATCCCGGAGCAACAAGAAAAGTTCTATGCAATATACTTTGCAGAAGTTTTGATCTTACATTTTTAAAGATCATTATAAAAAACTAGGTATATGTGTTCTGTTTTTAGTAACTTTTTGTTGTTTCTATTAATTTTTTCATCTAGTTTATTTATCTGTTTAATTTGACAGCTGATTTGTAACATTAAATTTTCTGATATTAATCATTCTTAACATTTCTCAAGTTCTTTTAAAATTCAGTGGGGGGGGGGGTGTGTGTGCCTGGGTGGCTCAGTAGCTTAAGTGTCTGACTCCTGATTTCAGCTCGGGTCATGATCTAATGGTTCGTGGAATTGAGCCCCGAATGGGGCTCTGCCCTGACAGTGCAGAGCCTGCTTGGGATTATCCGTCTCCCTCCCTCTCTGCCCTTTCTCCCGCTCACGCGCAAACATGCTCTCTCTCTCAATAAGTACACATCAAAAAAAAAAAATTCAGCTGGATCATGCTTATGTGCTTTTCCAGTGCAAAAGAGATGACATTTTGAAGGCCGGCATTCCTTCCACTGGAAAGAGTTGTTTGCTACTGGCCTCTCCCTGGCTAGCACAGGTAGCAGATTATGTATGATCCCTGACACATTCTACACAACTCCAATTCCTCTTCCTCAGTTTTGGGAGACACGATGCAGGCTTTGAGAACTGAGGAACTCTTCAAGTCAATTCGCTAGTACGTCCGTATTACAAAAGTGCTTTCTTTGGATGATATTTGCTTGGTTTATGTTTGGCCAAGCATTTACTTTTAATTTTCTTTGGTAATTCATTTACCTTATAAAAGAATGATTAGACTTTTAGGTTAAAACTTAGTAGAGATTTTGCCTTTTAAATGATTTCAAAGAATTATAGGAATTAATATGTTTGTCCTTAATTTTGCTGTCACATGGGAAATAACCCTTGTACAACAAAACCTCCAAATGTATTAGCTGGACAAATTGATCTAACAGACATGGAACAGAGAAGCTCACAGATCAACTTAAATGCTCAAATTGCACAGTTTCTGAAATCATTTAAAAACATGCAGTGAGAGGCAGGGGAAAAGAGAAGGGAGAGTTAATATACTTAGGTTAGGGTACAGAGTGGAAGGGCCACACTGCCTGATTCATGATCCTTTTGGATTCCTAAAGCCATCCCTTTCTGTCTAAACTATCCCTTTGGTCTTTCCATCCCTTTCTATCTAAACTATCATTCTTATTTGTTCTGTTGCAGGTTCCATTTATTTTGTATATTTTTAACCCGTCTTAGAGGTTACTAACATTTTACATTTAATAAATCTTGTGTATACTGCCTATTTCTCTCAAGCTTCCTGCTTACTTATTATCTGCAATTAATGCATCCTGTGTGTTTCATGTATAGCTCATAAACTGCTTGCTTAATGACTATGCTTAACCCTTCTTGTGGGTTTCCTCCATCTCATTTATTTGCTTGTTTTCAATAGCAGAGTTGAATATTCTCAAACAAGATAGCAAACACACATCACATTAGCATTTGGCAATGATCTGCAAGTTAAGGAATCTGTTTCTTTAATAACCCAAATCAAGAATATATTGGTAATGTTGGGGAAATTACTTAGCTTGCTTTTGCTTTGCCATCCTTCTCCCTAACTCCGGTAGTTTATCAGTGTTTAATTTATTAAAGACAAAGGCAATTGCTACTAAATAATTCACTTAGTCTAATTTTATCTTACATTCCTTTCAAGGCTTTTTTTTTTATAGTCCTTGCATTTGATTTTGTTTCTGCTGGTATAACATGTATTTAAACCCAGTGCTATATGTGTTAACAGATTTTAGTACACCTGAGCAAAAGTACATCAACTCTTCTTGCCTCCATTGGATGTTGTTAACAGTGGCCATATGCTGTCAATTTGCACTAACAGATACTGGGACTAGTGAACAACTTTTTGGTTCACTTCCCTATACTATTTAAGTAGAAGAGTGTCTGTATTTTCAGACAATATATTTATCTTTCAGAAAAGCAAAAAAAAAAAAAATTAAAACTATTTGAACTCTAAGACGATTTAATACTGTAGCCTTGTTCAAAACAAATACACTGATCTCTATTATTATAATCAGAAGAACAGCAGGATAAAACTCCACTTAGTAATAGCATCAGATTTATAACATATTTGGAATAACTGAATAAATGGACAAGGAGATCCAAATTTTCACTCATGCGTAAAGACAGCAGAAAGAATTCAGAGATATGGCAAGATATCAGAAAATACACATCGCCCTGCAAAAGTTACTTAGAAACATAACTGAGCTAAAATAAAGATAGATGAAAGTCCAGAATTCAAGAATGAGGAGGTCATGATGTGAAAGGGCTGCAATAGATAGATAGATAGATTGATTAATAGATAGAAATTACATCTCAGAACGAGCATGTGACCATCTGGGGTACCCAGCCTTCTGGTTCAGTACTGTTATTAGCACATATTCTAAGACAAGAACTGCAAAGAAAACTTGAACTTAGCAGATTTACTGATGGCATTGAAGTTCTTAACTGATTTTATGTGTATTGCAGAATAGAGCAAATGAGTAAATAATGTCGATATCCCTGGGATCTAGGAGTGTGGGTGGATATAGAAATATGCCATGAAAAGAGCAAAAATCTATGGTATAAGATTTGAATTGGAAGCATAAGGATGAAGTCATTTATAAAAAAAAAAAAAATCATCTCATAGCTCAGTCCGTTGAAAGAGCCTGGAGCAGGAACATTCCAGAAGCAATGAGCATCTCCAGCACCCATCTCAGTCTCTAATTCCATTCCCCAGCGCAGGGACCAAGACTCTAGGGGAAAATGGCTGATTTCAGGTGTGGAATAGGGAAGTATGAGGTAAGCCTAGAACATTTTGGGCTAAAAAAGAAAGAAAATGCTCAAAGAGTAATGACAGCATGTCAAAAGAACACAGAAACTAGCTTAATGGGGGCTTCCACTGGTCACATTTGGAATAATTCAAGCATCAAAATGAGTAATGGTACTAATGGATCAGAACACATTCAATAAAAATTAATCCACAATCTCATCATGATAGTCAAACACAGGTGAGGAGTCAGCGACCAAAACCTCTTCTCTGCAGAAATATTTTAACTAATAAAATGTGGAATAAAATTAGCAAAATTATTATTTTATGGGATACCTGGGTGGTTCAGTCAGTTAAGTGTCTGACTTCAGCTCATGGTCTCATGCTTCATGGGTTCAAGCCCCACATGCTGTCAACGAGGAGCCTGCGTTGGATCCTCTGTCCCCCTCTTCCCCACCCCAGCTCTTACTCTCCCTCCCTCTCTTTCAAATAAATATTAAAAAAAAATTAAAGGAGCACCCGGGTGACTCAGTCGGTTAAGCGTTAGACTTTAGCTCAGGTCATGAACTCGAGACTTGTGAGTTCAAGCCCCCATGTTGGGCTCCATGCTGACAGTTTGGAGCTTGGATGGAACCTGCTTTGGATTCTGTGTCTCCCTCTCTCTCTGCCCCTCCCCTGTTTGTGCTCTACCAGTCTCTCTCTCAAAAATAAACATTAAAAAATTTAAAAAAAGAAAATTATTTATGATCAGCATAATAATTGATTGAGGCAAGAAATAACAATTGATGCTAAAATAACAATTACAAAGAAATAAGTGCACCTTTATTGACAAAAATTTTTTTTATGTTTATTTATTTTTGAGAGAGAGACCAAGTGTGAGCAGGGGAGGGGCAGAGAGAGAGGGAGACACAGAATCCAAAGCAGGCTCCAGGCTCTGAGCTGTCAGCACAGAGCCTGATGCGGGGCTCAAACTCACAGACTGTGAGATCATGACCTGAGCCGAAGTCAGTTGTTCAACGGACTGGGCCACCCAGGCACCCCAATAAGTGCACCTTTAAGTGGCAGAGCTAATATAAATTATATCAACCAAGTGATCAAATTAGCAGCATCACTATCAAACATACGGATTCATATGCCTCCTGATGTGAGTCTCTATTCTTGCCAAAAATGTTTAATCTGAGTCTAACCATGAGGAAATGATCAGACAAATCCAGACTGCAAGATACTTTATAAGATAACTGTCCTGGACCTCTCAAAAATGTTAATGCTAAGAAAGGTGAAACAGGTGGAGGAAGTCTGCTCAGCCTAGATTTTTCAGACACACACACTGAAGTATTTAGGGGTAAAATGTTGTGATATCTGAAAGTTACTTTCAAAGAGCTTAGCATCTATCTGTCTATCTATCTATCTATCTATCATCTATCTATCTCTTACCTACCATGAGAATGAGCAAATGTACCACAATTGGTGAATCTAGATAAAGGTTGTATGGATTTTTCATTGTTCTATTCTTTCAACTTTTCTTGAGGTTGGAAATTTGTCAAAATAAAATATTGAGGTGGAGAGTAAAGATACATGCTTGGTTAGAAAAGAATAATGCATGGTTGGTGATTAAAAAAAAAAAAACAACACAAAAACTAGACACTGAGATAATTCCTGTATTTAAATCTTGGCTTAATTTTAAATTTACTACCCATGTGACCCTAGCCAAATTACCAAGGCAGTAACTCCTTACTAAGTGAGTAATATAAGGCAAATGTAATCAAATGGAACATATTTTATTTTTCTCTTATATCCCTGCCAGTACTGAGAAAATAGAAAAGACCAGATAATTGCTGTTTTATTGATTCTCACTATATGTGATACAGGATTTGGGAGGCAAGGACAAAATGGGCAGGACACCTTGGAAATTCTGAGATTTGTTCACAGCCTATTCCTTTATTATTGTCTAAGAGTAAATGAAAATAAACACCAATGTCAAGAAGTTTCAGTTTCCATTTTATTATTATTATTTTTAAAATTTACATCCAAGTTAGTTAACATATAGTGTATTAATGATCTCAAGAATAGAATTTAGTGATTCATCACTTACATATAACACCCAGGGCTCATCCCAACAAGTGTCCTCCTTAATGCCCCTCACCCATTTAGCCCGTCCCCCCAACGCAAAACCCTTCCAGCAACCCTCAGTTTGTTCTCTGTATTTAAGAGTTTCTTATGGCCTGTTTCCCTCCCTGTTTTTATATAATTTTTGTTTCCCTTCTTTTATGTTCATCTGTTTTGTATGTTAAATTCTGTATATGAGTGAAATCATATATTTGTCTTTCCCTGTCTGACTTATTTTGCTTAGCATAATACCCTTCAGTTCCATCCATGTTGTTGCAAATGGCAAGATTTCATTCTTTTTGATTGCTGAGTAATATTCCATTACATATATATGCTACATCTTCTTTATCCATTCATCCATCGATGGACATTTGGGCTCTTTCCATCCTTTGGCTATTATGGATAGAGCTGCTATAAACATGGGGATGCATGTACCCCTTTGTTTTTTGTTTTTTTTTTTTACATGTATTTATTTTTGAGAAACATAGTGAGACAAAGCGTGAGCAGGGGAGAGGCAGAGAGAGAAGGAGACACAGAATCTGAAGCAGGCTCCAGTCTCTGAGCAAGCAGTCAGCACAGAGCCTGATGCGGGGCTTGAACCCACAAACAGTGAGATCATGACCTGAGCCGAAGTTGGATGCTCAACCGATTGAGCCACCCAGGTGCCCCTGCATGTGCCCCTTTGAAACACCATTCTTGTATCCTTTGGATAAATACCTAGTAGTGCAATTGCTGGGTCGTAGGGTAGTTCTATTTTTAATTTTTTGAGGAACCTCCATACTGTTTTCCAGAGTGGTTGCACCGGTTTGCATTCCCATGATTCAGTTCCCATTTTAATCATAGCTTTCTTATTTTCAAAATCTGTATTACTTAGAATTTAGCACAAGGGTATTAATAACACTTGTTTCAGTTGTGATAGAAAGCCATCTTTGCAGTAGCTGAGAAAGGCAGAGGCATCAACTGAAGGGAAGGGATGAAGAGCTAAATCATAAGGGTAAAGATATGATTAGGTCTTAGGAACAACTGAGCCTAGGGACATAATGGCTGTCTTTCATTCTATCTCTTATCTTTTAATTTCTCCACTGGTAAGTTTCATCTCCTCCACCTCCTCCTCATGGGGCAGAGAACATGATCATTAAAAGCCACTGAGTTTCACATCGTGTAGTTTCCACCACCAGAGAAAGGCCAACTCCCTACATTGGGTTCAGTTCAGGAGGCCCAGGGAAGAGATCTGACTGGTCATTTTGAGTCAGGTGCCCACTTCTGGACCCATCAACGGTGGCCCTGTGTTTGAGGGGTGGGTGACAGAGGCCTATAAAGTCACCACCCTGTTTCTTGGACGCACATTGTTGGAGTTGAGGAAGAAGTAGTTCCAGAAGAAGTTGAGTGCTGGACAGACAGTGGTGTCATTGTCTACACCACAGGAATCTCAGGTTGTAAGCTTATTCTAATGTTGGTCACTAAAAACTGTAAGATAAAACTGAAATTCTTGTAAAATCAGTACCTTATAAATGGATCCTTTTTCAGAAAAGTGAAAATCTTGGGAATCTGGAGAACTCACTAAATTACCAGAGAACATGTAGAAACCCAGGACATCAAGTTAACACAAAAAAGTAAGCAAAATAATTATTTGTTTTTCATAAATGAGGCAGGGTATGGGTACTTCTAGGGCGGAGAGAAGGTAATGTAGATTTGAAAATTATGCATCTGGGTTTGAAAGTTTAGAGTGAAAATACACTGTGACATCATTAGGACTAAGAAAATTGCAACTCACACGTAGCGAAGAGGTTAAGAGAGGTTAAACTAAAGACTTACCCACTTAACACTGTCTCTTTAAAGACTACCCAGATCAAATCCACAGCCACAGTGTTTGTTTTTGAACCATGCTGGACGCCTATAACTGAATCTCTTTAACTCCTATATATATATATATGGAATTTTACCAGAAAGTTCTGAGAATTCTCTCCATATTACAAGCATTCTTAACCAGTGAACACATTCCTAACAAACAAGTGAAAATAGAGCTTCCCTCTGAGGTTTTTCCATGTTTTACAGTGCTTAGCATCCCGCATTTCTGGTATCCCTCTGAAGATAGCAAGAAGCAAAAATCATGCTCCTTGGGGCGCCTGGGTTAAGCATCTGATTTCGCCTCAGGTCATGATCTCACCGGTTGTGAGTTCGAGCCTCACGTCTGGACTCTGTGCTAAATGCACGGAGCCAGGGGCCTGCTTCAAGTTCTGTGTTTCCCTCCCCTGCTCTCTCTCTCTAAGATAAATAAACATTAAAAAAAAATCATGCCCCATAATGTGACAGACGGCATATACTACTTTCAAAAAGTAGTTAAGGGTAATTGTCCGGTTATGACGTAGTGGGGCTATGGGCAAAGGAGCCAAATTTGCTCGCAGTAGATGATGCTGCCTGTAAGATCTGGCTGGCCTGGTGTGCTGCAGTTTGTACACCGACAGAAGAGCATGCCAAGCACTTGGCGCACTTGGGCGGCTTCGTGCTGTTTACACAACTCTCCACAAAGCGAATACGTTCAACGATATTATCTCCGGATTGGTTCGCAATGAGACAATAAGGGGGTAAAACAAAAAAGTGAGGGGAGAAAACGTCCCAAAGGCGTACATGAGGAAGCCACTTTCATAAAATAATCAATGGTTTCAGGTTAGTCAACATTACATGCAATGAATATCGGCACCAGAGCAGAGGTCTAGGGTGACAGAGCCGAAGCACTTTGGCCTAAAGGTAACATTCATGTTGCTGTGTAAAAAGAAGCTGCAAGAATTCAGTGCACTTACAGACGTGGCGATCTTGGATCTACACCCAGAAATATGGCAATCCTATATTCTTGTAGAAATCAGAATTTAAAAACCATATTGCTTTGTTTGCTGAAAATGACCTGGGCAGAAGAATAAGAGCAAATATTAAACAGGAACTTGCTACTCCTGGCCTAGTGACCTACACAGTATTTTCATACTGTGTTTTCATACATTAAAAGCATTCTACGTTTTTTTTTAACTTTTTTTTAACGTTTTTATTTATTTTTGAGAGAGGGAGAGACAGAGCATGAACAGGGGAGGGTCAGAGAGAGGGAAACACAGAATCTGAAACAGGCTCCAGGCTCTGAGCTGTCAGCACGGAGCCCGATGCAGGGCTCGAACTCACTGACCGCGAGATCGTGACCTGAGCCGAAGTCGGCGGCTTAGCCGACTGAGCCACCCAGGCGCCCCGCATTACACGTTTTTAATTTGAAAAAGAAAAAGTGTCTTTGGTCAATTTTTAAATCACTCTCTACGCGGGTGCCTGGGTGGCTCAGTCGGTTAAGCATCTGACTTAGGCTCAGGTGATAATCTCTCAGTCTGTGAGTTTGAGCCCGTGTCGGGCTCTAGGCTGACGGCTCAGAGCCTGGAACCTACTTCGGATTCTGTGTCTCCCTCTCTCTCTGCCCCTCCCCTGCTCACACTCTGTCTCTGTCTCTCAACAAATAATAAACAAACATTAAAAAAAATTTTTTTAATCACTCTCTACCTTAGATTAAGAGGTGTGTGAAACCACCTACATAGCTGAATCAGAGTTAATACAGTATGTGCATTAGACACTCACAATATATACATCTTAGACTCAATAATAATAGACTCACATAGAAATCCTAGTGGAATCCCTAACAATCTGGTGTTGAATGGAAAATTCACAAGCCAGTCTTAGCCAAGACAGAGTCCAGGCTATTGAAGAGCCGGGACAGCTAACTCTGAGGGACTGTGAGGGCTGGATGTGTACCTGATGCTTGTTATTTGGTGTTTATGTTCAAGCTGGCCACAAAATTCTGTTTGTTTTATTTATTTCCCTCAGCGAAATGGTGAGACCAACTTCTAACATATGGAAACATTTCCACACTGCAAGAGAGAGAGAGAAAATAATGTCATATGGAATATACAATCCTAACAGAGAATAGTAGATAATATTTCATAGAGCAGAATAGTCAATGAAATTTGTATTTCTCTTTTCTTCTCAAATCCATTTTTTTAAAAGTGCTTTCTGAATTCATTTGACACAGTAGAGTACATTTAAAAATATTCTTTTTCTTTAGAGTCTTGGTCTGCTTCTCATATTCTAGAAAAGGTTAAGAAAGAGGTGTTGGATTCCATGAAGCTCAACGATATGAGCTCCTACTTATTTAAAAAAATTTTTTTTAATGTCTATTTATTTTTGACAGAGAGAGAGAGAGAGAGAGAGAGAAAGCATGAGCAGAGGAGGGGCAGAGAGAGAGGGAGACACAGAATCCGAAGCAGGCTCCAGGCTCTGAGCTGTCAGCACAGAGCCGAACACGGAGCTCAAACTCACAGACCCTGAGATCATGACCTGAGCCGAAGTCGGACGCTCAACTGACTGAGCCACCCAGGCACCCCTTTTACTTACAGTTTTAGAAAGAAATTCAAGTAGTAACTTTTAAACCGCCTGATAAGATTTATTTTAAAATTTAATATAAATATAATAATTTGGTGAACAAACCGATTTCTACATAATATAGTTAATATTCATAAAGTAGCAGAGTTATTTTAGATCTAGAAAATATGCTTGACTATTTCATGATTTTAATATTCCCAACTAGGTGTTTTTTCTTCACCCTTTGAGGAAAAGAACGAAATGATGAAAAACAAATTTCTCCCCTCGTACGCGTCAAAATTTCCAGAAATGTTAAATCACTTTTTAACCGATGTTGGTTAAAAATCACTTTGTCACTGATGTTGGTTGCAATTATCTGTAAGATTGAAATGTTCTTCTACTAATGAAAACTTGGCAAACTGGTAAGTTGGAGATTCCGGATGAAAGAATACGTTCACTTGTGTGAGAGCCCTGTGCCATTTTACAATTGTTTCAATTATTTAGTGTTTAAGCATTGAATTCCAAATTTCTTTCTTTTACGGTACTCAGTTTTGGCAGATAGTCTCTTAAGGTAACATCACTGGGTAGCCCCTGTTACTTGTACAACATTCATTTGAAACTCTTGTATTCAGACAGCCTTTAATAACGACGCTGTGTAGCAATGAAAACCATTGTTCTACTGACACGCTTTGGCTCTCATATCTCTAATGGGGGAAATAAAAGCTCCATCCTGTTTTTAATTAGTCTTTGGCCATAGAGGACACGACTATAAAAATGCTTATTTTGTCGTGTCGTATAAAAGTTGTGCCACATTTGTGAAGGCAAGCATAGTGGTGTGCTTTAGTAGGTGTGCAGAAATGAAATACAGCTTCTTCGGTCTGTTTCAGTGAAAATGAAGCGAGCGTTACAAAGATAAACTGAGAGCATGCTCAACCAATACGGACAAAAAAAAAAAAATCAGGTGGACCACATATGGAGTTATAGTTGAAAAATAAAAAGGGTATGATATTTTGCATTAATCCTGCAACTTTCCACTGTTAAGATTTGTGGCTAATAGGTACAATCTAACAAACTACATGCTACATAATCTTGAAATGAACGTCTTGCCAGAAAGAAAGATATAATCAGCCCCTAGCCATAGGATACCATTTTCAGCAATAAAGAGAAAATAGCGGAGCAACCGGTTGGTTGAAACAAGGAAATAGGGAGGGAATAATTATCAGTTCATAATCGCCGTGACCATTACCCCAGTCTATAGTCTCCTCTTGAGCGAGGCTTCTGCACCTGGCACTCGTGTGTGCCTGCAGCTGAGAGAGGACAGAGAAGGCCAGACCATAATGGCCTGCTCCCCGGCCCTCAGAGCAGGTCGCCTCTCAATGGCTGCAGATGTTTGCGAAGAATGATCACTCTTAGGTACCCTCCTTCAGTTGTAATCCCGGAGTCCTTGCTGCAGCCAGCAGCTTGAGCTCTTTCACAGAAAGGCCAGGCCTGAATTAAGGGTCTTGGGAACCCTTTGATAGGCCGGGCCTTAGATGTTCTAAGCAGATTGTGAAAATAATTTACAACAAAGGGCCAGGTTAATTTAAAAATAGTTTTTTCTTTTTCTTCAAACATTAAATCCATGTTACGCTGCTTTTGATGAGTTTCTATACGTTGATAAGCTTGTCCGATGGAGCTTTCTGAATTTTAAGCACATGTGCAGGAGCTAGCTAGGCTATAACTGGTCCTTATTAAGCTATTAAAAGGGAATACTGAAAGGGGCTGAAAATCAGGTGCACTCAATAAAATTCTGTTTGCATTGGCATAGAGGCAGTTGCATATAGTTTTGCTGAGCTGGTGCTAGAAGTTTATCACCTGTATTACCTGTGGTTAAATGTTCTTTTGCTTCAGTAAAAGTATCATTTATAATTTCTATCAACTACCATTAGAGTATATTCATAGTTGATGAGTTAACTTGATGTTAAAAGGCAAGTAATACACCCATTAGATTTACTGTATTTTAACAGTGATTTACACTTGTTGATTAACCATGACTTTCAGGAGAAGGAAAAGGAGTTAAAAGAGGGCTCCTTAGGGCAGAATAAGTGCTCCCTTTAAACCAATAGAATAAACATGTTTATTACCATTATCAATATTGTCCAACTGAGATCAGAAACAATCGTCCATAAGAAAGTCAGTAAACATACCATTTTAAGGGCCAAATTACTGTTTTCTCGTTAGGATTCTAACTGAAAGGAGATATTTTCTTCATTGTTCATGGAATGTTTTTGAAATTTGGTGTAACCTGGAATCGTTGAGACTTTATTGTACACCTTTTATACAATCTGTCTTCCTCTGGAAAGACACTTGTCCTCCATGGAATTTGTTTAGCACTATTTGGACTGGCCAGAAAGAGTTGCCAAGAGGCAGGCTGGCTGTCGAGATTCAAAGAATGGGATCACGGGGTCTTCTCCTGGACCCACATAACAGCATATACTGTGAGGTGTGTTTTCAGCAAAGCTTAGATAATTTTAATGCAATTTAATATGAATTCTGTCTAGCGTAATTCTGTCTCTCTTCCTGGAGAGACTGGTTATCTAAATTTCTAACCAAATAGTATATCTGAAACCCACTGGATGTTAGTTCTGTGCAGTAAATGCTGGTTTTCAAGCCAACAACCTCCTGCCTCCTGCATTTTTTTGTGATATGGGGGCTATGATGTTCTCTTCTGGTATCCTCGTCATAGTATCGGAGCAACACATTCCCAGACACAAGGTTCTCACGTCCATTTCTGAAATAATGAAATTAAACTCGATCTCAAAGTTGTGTTCATTATTTGAAAAAGATTGTTATGAGGTTTTAATTAGAAGTTATGTGCACTGAGAGATTTATGGCTGTAAATTTCCCTGTACACATGGTTTTCATTATAATGGCAGCAAACCAATAACTTTTACGTGATTCCCATTGGCCACTCCTCCCTTCACCCCCTGTAAAATTGAAATAATATTAGAGGTCACCCAGGTTTTTGAAAGAAAAGTGGACATTTATGAATTTTCTCAAAACAGGAATCCTTCTGTTTAAGAAATAAGCCAGAAATACCATAGGAAAAGATTAGCTAAATTATTCTTTGTCATGTAAGTGTGGGAAAATAAAAGCTATCTGAAACAAGGGCTTATTTGAACAGTAATCCTTTTTTTTTAATTTTGAAATGAATATTTCCTGTGAAGAATATCTTAATCAATTCAGTGTTGGGTGAGGTGAGGTATTTATAGGCTAAATTTGCCAGCCATTTTGCCATCTTGTCACGTGTTGTTACATCAGAGATCGGTACGAAAACACAGCCCTGTGTTTCACACGAGCACACACACACACACACACACACACCCTGGTTGGATCTCTGTATTATAATGTGGCCTATGTTATGAAATAATTCTTGTTTTCCCTTGTTGAATGTTATGAATATTACGTATGGTTAAGTAATCTTCTTATTAGAAGCTGTAATTCTGAAATCTCCCTTGGTTCCCTAGGGTGGTCGCCTGAATTTGTCATCTTCAACAGAACGAGTAAATGAGTAGGAAATGACGCTTGACCTTTTTTGAGCAGAAGGACCCTTTTCACGTGGAAAATAGTTTCTGTATTCCCCTATCATAGTTATCAAATTCCATTAGCTATTGATTGAAAAAATAAGTTTTGCCAAAACGAATATGAAAGACTTTTCAGTAGCGCTTTAATGCCTTTATTTATTTATTTATTTTGAGGGGAGGAAGGGGCAGAGAGAGGGAGAGAGAGAATCCCAAGGAGGCTCTGTGCTGTCAGTGCAGAGCCTGACATGGGGCTCGATCTCACAAACTTTGAGATCATGACCTGAGCAGAAATCAAGAATCAGAGGCTTAACTGAATGAGCTAAGGTACCCCCAATAGCACTTTAAATTGATAATTATAATAGTATATAAATGCACTTGAGGAATAACAGAAAAGCTGTGTGCAATATATTGTTTATTCAGTCTAAAAATATGATGAACCTATATAGATTCAGGAACTCCCCTGACTTGGCCCCTTCAAGAGTCAATGACCACAGATTTGAAACCATTGTTTAAAAATTGTATTTAAATAGACATGGTCCAGTTTACAACAACCCAACAACAATAACACTTCCTTAAGGGCCATGGGAACAGGTCTGTGGACCTCTGGACCTCTAAAGGAGAAATAGCATTAAATTAAAATCAACTGAAGAAATTAAAAGGAACTTTATGAAAATTTCTCTAAATTTTGCAGGAACACTGCAAAATAATTTTATTTATAAAATTATCATAATGCTGAAAATGAGATACTTAAAATGTTGACAAACTTGTGGGCTCCTGAAAATGTGCTCGGAGACCCCTCAGGTTAAAAAAAAAAATTCAGATCGAATGCTAATCCCTCAGCATGACAATCATTTTTGGCTTTGAAAATGGACTTTGACCTTAGACTATTTCTCAGATTAGAAACAAGAATATTCTGGAACATCATGGGGGAATTTAAGACCTTTTGAACAAGAGAGCAAGGGGACAAAAAGTTATTATGCATTGAGTCCTATAGCGTGCTGGGCAATGTTATAGGTGACACAGGTGTCCTAATGACCCCTCAAAATAATGCTCTAACGTGGTTGTAACTATGCCCCAAATGTAGCCAGAAAGGGCAGTGAGATGGGATCTGTTGCAGAGGCAACATGCTGATCAAAACTCCTGGGAAGTTTCCCCATCTGAACCAAGTGGTAACCAGAAAGCTTTGGCTTAGACATTGACTTAGAATTGACTTACAATAATAGGTGAAGAATCCCAGAATCACTGAAGGGTGGACTAGCCTTAGCAACCACATAGCTATTGTGTTGCAGACAACACATCATATGAAGAGGACCAGGCCAAGGGAACGACTTTCTGAGCACAGAGGGTAAGTAGTCTTACAGGAGAAGTGGGAGAGGCAGCTGCCAAGTCCTCTGAAGATCAGGAAAAGAATCTTTCAGATTTCCATAGGAAAGGACTAGTAGGCCTGGGTAGGCCCTGAAAATGCATATTTAACACCTATTAGGGACGCAATAAGTTCTTTTAGATGAGTCGTTGTTCTGCTGTTACTACATCATAAATGTTCCTAAAGCTGAATGGCACAAAACAACCATCTTATTATGTTTGTGGCTTGTGAGGATAAGGAATTTGCACAGGCCACAGAGGGAACGGCTTGTCAAAGTCTCGATGACTCAAAGAGTAGAGCCTGGAATCATCTGGAGGTGTCTTCACTTACATATCTAGAAATGACTGTCCACTTGGTGGCCTGACTTGGGGCTGTCCCCTTGAACACCCTACCTGGCCTCTCCGTGTGGTCTCTTCAGGTGGCCACTTTGGGCTATTTCATAGCATGCCTTCTAAGAGCAAGCCATCCAAGAGACCCCAGCAGGAGCTGTCTTGCCTTTTGTGACCTAACCCCAGAAGGCACATGGCCTCACCTCTACCATCATCACAGATTTAAGGGGGAGGGAACATAGACTCACTGGAGCAGAGTCAGAATCATATCATAAGAAGAGCAGGTAGACCAGGGAGTGCTGTTGCAGCCATTGTTGGAAAATAATCTGCCATAATGGTACCAGCTCCAGCTGCTAGGAAGGAGGGAGACAGAGCCTCTACACTTGGTTTGGGGTGGTCTGAAGCACAGGGGAAGAATCTTTGGAATGAGGGAAAAAAATACCTTCTTTATCCAGGTGATCATGGCCAGTCTTAACATTGACGCCAGCCCTGCTATGCTCTGGGCTGGCAATGAGTCTTAGCAGCTTAGCCCCAAATCCAGGATCAAGGAGAGAGTTTCTGGGGTGCCTGGCTGGCTCAGTCAGTGGAGTGTGCAAGTCTTGATCTCGGGGTTGTGAATTTGAGCTCCAGGTTGGGTGTAGAGATTACTTAAAGATAAAAAAAAAAATCTTTTTTTAAAAACGAAGAGGAGTTTCTACCTGAGAGGGGTTGCTGGGTATTGGCTAACCAATGAAGTTTCAGAAATTAGGGAATAGGGACAATGATAGAGCAAGCTTGTTATTTTCTCTTGTTTGTTAAAGATAAGTGGCACTAATCTCTTAAAGATTAGTGTGTCTAATTTGGGGGACGGCAAAGAAATGTGAGGCTGGACAGACTGTTCTACTCAGTCATTAATTCAGCAAATATTTGAGTGCAACTATGTGCCAGTCTTGGGGGGGCAGAGAATCTCAAGAAAGTAGTTGGTGGTTCAACTGAGAGATGGAAAAGCAGCTGAATCTGGGAGGACACTGGGTGTAAGAAGAGAGAGCCAGGCCTCACGAAAGGAAAGAACCCTGAGGGTTCACCTAGCACAAGGCCCAACGAAGACACACAGAAGAACAAAGGCGGGCTGGGCTGGGTCCCTCTTGGCTTATGCTTTTTGCGCTAGAACTCAAATTAGTTTCACTGCAAACATTTTCGATCCAATGCTGTGATCCATATTAGTATGCCCCTTCATGGTCCTTTGACTGTCACTTTTTTCCCCTATGTTTTAAAATGTTTATTTAAAATGTTATTTTACATGTATTTATTTTTGAGAGACAGAGTGAGACAGAGCACGAGCAGGGGAAGGGCAGAAAGAGAAGGAGACACAGATTCTGAAGCAGCCTCCAGGCTCTGAGCAAGCAGTCAGCACAGAGCCTGATGTGGGGCTTGAATCCACAAACCGTGAGATCATGACCTGAGCCGAAGTCGGATGCTCAACCAACTGAGCCACCCAGGCGCCCCTAAAATGTAATTTTTTTTTATTTAAAAAAAATTTTTTTTAACGTTTATTTATTTTTGAGACAGAGACAGAGCATGAACGGGGGAGGGGCAGAGAGAGAGGGAGACACAGAATCGGAAGCAGGCTCCAGGCTCTGAACCATTAGCCCAGAGCCCGACGTGGGGCTCAAACTCATGGACCGTGAGATCGTGACCTGAGCTGAAGTCTGACGCTTAACCGACTGAGCCACCCAGGCACCCCTTAAAATGTTAAACTGTTTTACCCCAAAACCTCAACAAATTTTTATTCTTTGCACATCTTTTTGCATATTCTTAGATATTTCATTGTTGGTGTAAACATTGTAATATGGATACATTCCACCAATGCTCGGCTTTTCACTGGCTGGTTATCCAATAAATGAGAGATCGAAGCATTTTGTTTTTCTTCCTGCCAGCTGTCTTCCTTTGGCTCTTTTACTACTTATTAGTGCACTGTGGGAGGAGACATACAGAAGCAAAAATGAAACTCAAAATACTGACCATGCCACTTATTAATTACAATTTCCACTAAAAGGATCAAAGAAAGGAAGACATTTTAAGTGCTATTTGAAATGATTTTTCCCCGGGGGCACCTGGGTGGCTCAGTTGGTTAAGCTCCCGACTCTTGGTTTTGGCTCAGGTCATGATCTCTTGGTTCTGGAGATTGAGCCCTGTGTCGGACTCTATGCTGACAGCACAGAGCCTGCTTGAGATTCTCTCTCCCCCCCCCCGCCCCCGCTCCTGGCCCTCCCTTACTCATCTCTCTCTGTCTCTCTCTCAAAATAAATAAACATCAAAAAATAAAATAAAATAAAGTTATTTTTCCCCTATTACCTTTAGACTTCAGTTATCCGTATTACCTTGTTCTAGGTCTTGACAAAAATAGGATTATCTTGTAATAGATGTAAATTTGCAAACCATACCTTTTACATATGGTTTCTCATTTCATACGCTTCGGATTTTCATACGCTTCCAGACTCTCTTCAACTAAGATTCTGGATGTCACTGAGGTTGATGCTCACATGTTCTCGTTAAGTTAGAGGCAGGGTGATGCCTATATTTCCACTGGTTCTTCTGTTTTCTTTCAGCTGACGCTGCGTGGCATTGACTGGTATTTCCTTGGTGGTGTCCACACTGTAGCAATAATGATATGCTTCTAGAACTTCTCAATCTTACTAGTGGCTTCTTGCTCATACAGGACAGCTTTTCCCTATGTTGTGTGATTCTGAGGAATGTCTATCTACCTAGATCCATGTTTCTTTGGCCTTTCCAACAACTTTTAGATGGTCAAGACTTGAGCAAGTTGACAGACTTGGGGTAAAGTGCTAGAAGAGAGTGTGAGATTAAGGACAGAAGGCAGTCTAAAAATAGACTCTCTTTTCTGCATTCACTTGAGCTACAGTCCAGTCTCTCTTCTTCCCCTTTCTAGGCATGTTTCTTGCAAGAACCATCTCCTATCTCCCCCTGACACACTTTTTTTTTTTAAACCCCAGCCATCCTGTTTCCTATTCTATCACTCAACAAAATATGGTTTCAGTATGTATCACCCTGACCACCACATTGCTATATTTAATGGACATTTTCCAATCCGTACCTTACTGATGGATTTTGACACAGTGGACCAATAAGCCCTTGAATCTCTATTCCCCTGGCTTCTATGATCCTACCTGGCTCTTTTATTGCCTCTCAGGTCATTTCATTTTTTGATATTATTCATAGCTCTCTTTATTGATGTTTCTGAGGATTTTGTTCTGCGACAGCTACTTTGGCTTCTCAACATACTCTTTTTTTAGGCAATCTGGTTCACTCTCATGATGTGATCCGTGGTACAGAATGACTTATTCTGGGATCTAAATCCCAGAGGTGTCCAAACAGGGGCAGTGACCTAAGAGAACTGTTTAACAATTTCCACGTTTTGATTACACCTTTTTAGTGGACAAAAGATGCTCCACAATGTGGTGATGTTGTGATCTGATTGGCCTGGCTTCAAGCGGACTGCCGGTAATGCCACTTTTTCTTCGTTAACAGGATAGACAAGTGGCCCAGATAATAAATAACAATCATCAGAACGAGAAGGCAGTCCTGTTGGAAACACATGAGTAGTAATGATTTAGTCTGGGAACAGTCCAATGTACCGAATTACAATTGTGTGTGTGTCACAATCCTAAATCCAGGTAGTGGGAACAAAATTCTGAGTCGGCATCCAGAATAGCTGGGGGCCGAATCAAAGTTTTTTGGTTGTCATTATGCTCTTTTAGATTTTAGGTATGTAAAACCATGCCCCTGCTTGAAATGCTATGTGTTGTCATTTGAGCTGTTTTGGGCTCAGATGATGGGGACCAACAGAAGGTGGTTGTCAACCCAATATGGCCAAGGGACTATAACGAGGGAAGAGTCTCGGGTCCCTTTTGTATTTTCTTCAGAACAGCAATTGAGTATTCTTAGTATAATCTAATCTCTACTTTCCTCTTATTTTGGATTGCTAAGACAGGTTTCTGTCACATATTGTAAGTAAGATACAATTTACACACGGTACACTTCAAATGCACAGTTTGATGAGTTCTGACAAACATATACAGTTGTATAACCAGCACCACAAGCAAGATATAGAAAACTCCATGACCGTAAAAGGTTCTTTCCTGACCCTTTATTTTTTTAATGTTTTTTTTTTTTTTGAGAAAGAGAGAGATACAGAGAGAGAGAGAGACAGAGGGGCCTTGGGGGAGGGTCAGAGAGAGAGGGGGGATAGAGGATCTAGAGGGGGCTCTGTGCTGATAGTAGCGAGCCCGATGTGGGATTTGAACTCACTAACTGTGGGAAAATGACCCGAGCTGAAGTCAGATGCTCGACTGAATGAGCCACCCAGGCACCCCTCATGTCCTTTTGGTGAGTTCCCTCACTCCACCTCCATTTTTGGCAACTCCTAATTTGATTTCTGTCCCTACTGTATTGCCTCTTCCAAAATGTCATATAAATGGAATCATTCATTATAAAGCCTTTGTGTCTGTGTTCTTTCACTTAGACAACGTTTTTGAGATTTGTCCATGTTAGATGCATCAGTAGTCTACTCCTCTTTTTTTAAATTTTTAACATGTATTCATTCTTGAGAGACAGAGCGTGAGCATGGGAGGGGCAGAGAGAGAGGGTGACACAGAATCCAAAGTAGGATTCAGGCTCTGAGCTGTCAGCACAGAGCCCGATGCGGGGCTCAAACCCACCTATTGTGAGATCATGACCTGAACCGAAGTCAGGCGCTCAACCAACTGAGCCACCCAGGTGTTCCAGTAGTCTGCTCCTTTTTGTTGCTGAGTAGTACTCCACTGTATGGATGTACAACAATTTGCTTATTCCTTCACTGACTCGTGTGTATTTAGATTGTTCTCAGTTTTTGGTGGTTCTGAATAAAGCTGCTATAAACATTTGCATGTAAATCTTTATCTGGACATATGTTTTCATTTCTCTTGGGTAAATATCTAGAAATGAGATTGCTGAGTTGTATGGCAAGTGCATATTTCACTTTATAAGAAACTCCCAAACTTTTCCAAAGTGACTATAACCATTCATGTTTTCACCAGAAATTGTTCTGTTTCCTTGCCAGCACTTGATAATTTTATTTTTGAGAGAGAGAGAGAGAGAGAGAGCGAGCAGGGGAAGGACAGAGAGAGAGGGAGACACAGAATCTGAAGCAGGCTCCAGGCTCTGAGCTGTCAGCATAGAGCTGGACGCGGGGCTCAAACCAGTGAACCACAAGATTGTGACCTGAGCGTAGTGACTAAGTCACCCAGGCACCCTGATAATGAGAGTTTTATTTTTATTTATTAAAAAAAATTTTTTTTAATGTTTATTTATTTTTGAGACAGAGAGAGACAGAGCATGAATGCGGGAGGGTCAGAGAGAGAGGGAGACACAGAATCTGAAACAGGCTCCAGGCTCCGAGCTGTCAGCACAGAGCCCGACGCGGGGCTTGAACTCACAGACGTGAGATCATGACCTGGGCCGAAGTCGGACGCTCAACCGACTGAGCCACCCAGGCGCCCCAATGAGAGTTTTAAAAACAACTCTAGCCATGCCAGTAAGTGTTTAGTAGTATCTCATTGTCATTTTAATTTGCATTTTCCTAATGATTAATAATGTTGAGCATTTTTCATGGATTTTGTTGTTACCATTTGCATATTTTCAATAGTGAACCATCCATTCAAATTCTTTCCCCTTATTTATTTATTTTTATTGGGTTTCTTTTCTTTTAGGTTTTGAGAATTCTTTATGTATTCTGGGCACATGTCCTTTGTTATGTATATGTGTTGCGATTATTTTATCTCAGTCTCTGAATTGAGGGTCTTTTCATTTTCTTAACACTGTATTTTGATGAACAGAAGTTATAAATTTTGATGAAATCTAATTTGTCAGTTTTTTGCTTTCATGATGTTATGAGTTATGCTTTTCATGTTCTATCTAACCCCAACCTCCTGTGTCTTTCCCCAGAAATATTATAGTTTTAGGTTTAATTGTTAGGTCTATGATTAATTTTGAATTAATTTTTGTATATGGTTAGGTAAGTTTTTTTGTTTTTGTTTTGTTTGTTTTTTTAAGATTTTAGTTTTGGGGTGCCTGGGTGGCTCAGTCGGTTAAGCATCCGACTTCGGCCCAGGTCATGATCTCACGGTCCGTGAGTTCAAGCCCCGCGTCGGGCTCTGTGCTGACAACCCAGAGCCTGGAGCCTGCTTCCGATTCTGTGTCTCCCTGTCTCTCTGCCCCTCCCCCGTTTATGCTCTGTCTCTCTCTGTCTCAAAAATAAATAAACATTAAAAAAATTTTTTTTCAAATAAAAATAAAAATTAAAAAAAAGATTTTATTTTTAAGTAATTTCTACACCCAGCATGGGGCTCTAACTCACAACCCTGAGATCAACAGTCACACACTCCACCAACTGAGCCAGCCAGGAACCCCAATTTGTTTGTTTTTAATGTATATATCTAATGATTCCAGCACCATTTGTTGAAATGACTATGTTTTCTCCATTAAATTGTCAAAACATCAATTGACCATATACATGTGGATCTGTATTTATATTCCATTCTCTTCCATTAATTTATATATCTTTTGTTTGTTTGCTTATTTTGCCATTATTATATGGTCTTGATTATTGTAACTTTACAGTAAGTCTTGGAATCAGGTATTCTAAATTCTTCAATTTGTTCTTTTTAAAAATTGGGCTACTTCATTTTTTTTTTTTTTTACTAAGACATAAATAAGAGCATACTTTGTAAATCAAGAAGGACTTTTATGCAGGGCACCTGTAGACAGTCTATGCTTCCTCTATTTAGTAGATAAGCAGATTGTCTCTGAAAATGGAGACGGAGGTCTTGCAATAACTTGCTTCAGAACAAAAGCTACAATCTGTTGAAATCTTATCCGTACTTCTGGGAAGGAAAAATTATTATTGGTGGTGTCCAAGAATCAAGGCCTCAGTGGGGGTGCGGCAAATCTTTCCTGAAGAGCTCTAAGGGCCACTCTGACTGTTTGACATTCCCTGAATGTACCTGACTTTCTCATCTTCTATGCCTTTGTACGTGGACTTCCTTTTTAGAACATCTTCTCCTCCACACCTATTTGTTCAACTCCCACTGATCTTCTATGTCTAAATTCAAGCATCATTCTAAATTGAATCTTCTCTGACTCTTCCAGATGACTTCCCAGGGGCCCCACAGCTCTCTGGAATTAAACATAAATGTACACCCTCATTCTTTCATTATTCACTCAACATTAAGCATCTACTATGTACCTGTCAGGTCCTGTGTGGCTGCTGGAGACATAAAAACGAATAGGTCACAGTCCCTGACCCCCAGTAGGGGCAGTGGTGTCTAATAGAAGAAACCTGCCCTTTAGGCAAATATGCCTGAGCAATGGTTGCCAGAGGGAAGGGGGTGGGGGGTTAAGAAAAAGAAGTGAAAGGGAGCAGGAGATACAGGCTTCCAGTTATGGGATGAATAAATCAAGGAAATAAAAGGCATGGCACAAGGAATATAGTCAACGATATTGTACTAACGCTGTAAGGTGACGGAAGGGGGCTACATTTGCGGGGAGTAGAGCATAACGTATAAACTTGTTGAATCACTGTGTTGTACACCTGAAAGTAATGTAACATTGTGTGGCAAGTATGCTCAAATTAAAAAATTAAAAGCAGTAAACAAAATATTGGGGGCCCTGGCTGGTTCAGTTGGTAGAGCACATGACTCTGATCTCAGGGTCGTGAATTCAAGCCCCTTGCTGGGGGTAGAGTTTACTTAAAAAAGTACAAATAAATTTAAAAAATCTTTTTTAAATAAAAAACACTCATAATAATTAGATTGACTACCTCTTCCCTTTCATTTTCTAATGTTTTTATCATGCTTGAATAGTAGTGTCAGATATACAGTTAGGACTTAGTAACTGTCAGTTTTAATTAAAACCTTAGAACAATCTTAAAATTATATGAAAGATCTATGAAGCATCTGAGATTTTTGCGGCAATTTCCAAGGCACTAGAAGAAAAATAGTAAAAAGTGTGATGAAGACAATTTGCTGTACACTTGATGTGTCCAAATATGGACAAATGCATAAGAATTTATAAAACAAACATTTCAAAGACAAAAGGATCTCATTAGACCGCATACTCTTATTCATCATTTAAATTGCCTAATAAATGATGGCTCAAGGAGTTCAAAGGACGAAGGTTGTCAGCAAGTTTCTATGAAGGTAGTGGAATCTGATCTTGGCGCTGAAGGACAGACTTTGTCTCTCTGGATAGACAGACAGGAAGAGGAGATAATGAAAGCGTATGGTGTGAATGGCCTTGACTTTGGAATCAGAAAACTCTGGGTTTCTCCTCATCTTCAGAGCTCAGCTCCAGTCCTCTCTTTGCTGAAGTCTTAACTAACGCCTCACCCCCTCCTCCCACAGGGTAGAAGAGGCCACTCCATCGCATTCCTGCCATATATTCTGTATACATCAGTTGCAACGCTTCACGCCATTTTTTTAATACTTGCCATTCTGGCACTTACTTGATCCGTGACCTGAGGCAAGGAAGCACACCTCTTTGAGCCTCAGTTTCTTTTTTTGTAAAATAGAGACCTGTACCTCTGAGGATTATTTTGGAAGTTAAATAGAATGGTGTGTACAAACTAACTCACATAGCATAAAGTATGCTCAGGACTTGGCAAACGTTTTATTTCTGACCTTTGTTATGAGCAAAAGCTTACAGAGGGAAGGCAAGAATGTGTGTGAAGGGAAAGGGACACAAGTAGGCGGACATCCCAGGGGCTTGGTGGGGGACGGTAGGAGCTGCACTGTGATGGCAGCCAGAAGTCATTACTATTATGGCACACTCTCAGCTCCTAAAATCAATATCTTCCTTTTTTCACTCCCTTCAGTTGAATCAACATCAACAAAAATGTGAAAGTTAAACCAAAAATATGAGGCTTAAATCATTCTTACAAAATTTCTGTTCTTAGTAGTTTAAATCAAACAGGTGAAAAGAAAAAAAGATACAGATATGGTATGATATTGATGAGGGAGCATGGGGCAAGCTGAGGGCCAAGTACAGGCTAAAGGCAGCCTCCCCCCTCCCCCCCTCCCCCTGCCAGGTGTGATATGTGTGATATTCCTCGGACACTCCCGGCTGCCCAAGAATGGCGGAAGGGGAAAAAAAGCAAATGGTTGATCACAGTCATGCAGGACAGGAGTCTCCTTCAGTTTACGGATAACTTAGTAAACTGCAAGAAAAAGGCAATCTTATCCATAGCCTAATCTCCAGAAACCTGTAGACTTTTACTCCTGGAGCCCTAATATTACCCTTATCAAGATGTAAGAGGGCTTAAATGTTTGCCCTGGTGATGTGGGAAACAAAAGCAAATGAAAAATCAAATTCCCTTACTGCCTACAGCCCAGTGACAAGTCCTTGAAACAGGCAGAGTGACCTCCCTCTAGGAGCTCAGCCACCTTGATAATGATACTTTTCTAGGGGCAAAAGAGAACCTTGGCTTAACATTATCCTGACCCCTCACTATCCTGTAAGTCTACTTTAACATATAAGAATTCCTTTGGAAACTTCCTTTATCTCAACTCCCCCAAGATATATGCTGGTAATCATACTCCAAGCTTGTGGCCCCCTGATATACACCTGAAGGGTCTCACCACTGAGGTTTTACTAAACAGTAATAAATGGTGTTTTCCTAACAATGCCTAGCCCCTCAAGGTCCTGAAAACCTTGCTTCCAAAATGTGCTTTAGAGACTTACTCTATCCCTGACCCCTCCCAACCTGAGGGTATATGACCAGTTACCTGTCACAACCCCAGTGCAGCTCTTTCTGTCCCCATGCTTTAATGAAATCACCTTTTTGCACCAAAGACATCTTCAAGAATTCTTTCTTGGCCGTTGACTCTGAATTCCCATCATCACCCCAAACTCCCATCAATATCATGTGCTACATTATGGATATAGTGTGATATTATGGATATTATGTGATATGATATTGGTGGCTATCTACTCCCCCCCCCCCATTGATAATCCACAACTGATTTTTTCAAGGTGAAATGAATCAGATGCTCAATTTCTGACTCTAAGTTTTACCATTTATAAATATAATTACAAAAAAAAAGAAAAGAAAATGTAGTAGTTTAAGAATCTGAAAATATTAAGAAACAAAATTATTATGTTTAGAAGAGTATCTGGCAATGAAATATTTTAGTTTAGTAAATATTTTAGTCATAATGATGACTAGGGTGCCTGAGTGGCTCAGTCGGTTAAGCATCCAATTTCAAGCTCAGGTCATGAACTTGTGGGTCATGATCTTACAGGTCATGACTCAAGGTTCGTGAGTTTGAGTCCCACATCGGGCTCTGTGCTGACAACCCAGAGCCTGGAGCCTGCTTCAGATTCTGTGTCTCCTTTTCTTTCTGCAACTCCCCTCACCCACCTTACTCTCTCTCTCTCTCTCTCCCTGTCTCAAAAATAAACAAATATTTTAAAAAGTTTTTTAAGTTATTTTATGACTGATTTTGGTCATCTAGCTTATATCATTTAAATTTAATGTTTCACTTTGTCAAACTCTACATGAAAAATTTGTTTCTAGCCCTATGCATGGAAAAGAGTTAATAGATACATTTATAGGTATGAAAACCATAAACTCACATAAGGAATTCTCTGTTTGGGTCTGGTAAATGCAGACATTGTAATGCAGGGTACACGCAGTGGGTAACTGAAATTGAAATTGCTTGGAGCCCACAGACATCCTGTAGTCAGAAAAAAGTCGGTTAATATCTGTGCAACCGGCACTGTGTCCTTGAAACTTCACTTATTTCTCTCTCTCTCCCTCTCTCCCTCTCTCCCTCTCCCTCTCCCTAGAGAGGGAGAGGGAGAGGGAGAGAGGGAGAGAGAGAGGGAGAGGGAAAGAGAGAGGGAGAGGGAGAGAGAGAGAGAGAGAGAGAGAGACAGGTGAGAAAAGAAAGAAGAAAACAAGCCATGCTTGAAAGCTCAGAAAGCAGTTCACACTCCCAGCTTATGAGGACGGTTGGTGTCATGGCTTCAGAAGAAAGACTGAAAATGAACTATTGTGATGCAGTTGGATCAGGTCTCGGTCTCTTAGCCATCCTCTTTCGATGCAAATGCAGACCGTTCCACAAAGACTAAGGTTTTGTGATATATTTTGACTCGCAATCATTAAATACACGTGCTTGTACACAAACAGAACAAGGAATCTTCTTTGCTTATGTTTTGAGAAACCTTCCTGTACTAAAGTTAGAGGGAGTCATTCAACAAAACAAAACAAAACAAAATGAAACAAAACTTCACTAAGACCTATTGTTCCTACTCCGACAGTCTATCCCTAAAGTCCTTTGCTCTTTTTACTGCCCTGCAGAGGATCACAGTAAAGATCCTAACTCCGCAATTGAATTAATCTGTAAACTCCACGGGGTTCCTGGAGAAAGGCAGGGATTTGATTTGGGCATTGACTGTAGTAGCATATTCACAAATGGCATAGGTCAATAACGTTTCTATTGGGTTTATAACATCCACATGAAAATTCACTCCAGAGAACCCCCAAATCTCACCTTAAAGTATATATCAAAGGACTTTCAAAACAATCCGTTTCTTCTGGAACTGATAAGCCCTTGAAGCAGCTAGCCTGGGGACTCTATCTTTGCTCCATAGTGGGTGTCTTATCTTAGGAAAAGAGAGAAATGGGAAGGTTTTCATGCTTTTCCGAACTTACAACTTCTGCTTCATGGCTAAGTGAGGGTCCTGAAAAGCAAATGGTGCGAGACAGCAGGGGAAAGTTCTGGAGAAGAGGGGAAAGAATTGTGAGGACTTGACGTTAAAGAGCAGCACCCTGTAGAATCCCAAAATTGCCGTAATGCTTTCATCAAGAGAACCACGAAGATAGATATGGCAAGTTATTGTGACACCTCGCCTACTATATCACCAATCTCTTAATATGACGAAAGAAATTCGTGTGTATGCAGGCAAGAATAATGGTGGCTGAGATTTTCCACCTACTGCTGCTAAGGTTGTAACTCAGAATTCTTTTTGCTCAAAGCCCCTTTAAAGGGCATGGAAAAGGAATAAGGAGAGAGACTGGGAGAGAAAAGATCATGGATGGATCTGTCTCTTCTTTTTACTTTTTTATTTTTTATATTTTATTATTATTATTTTGTAAATATTTACTGTTGAGAGAGAGAGAGCATGAGCGAGGGAGGTGCAGAGAGAGAGGGGGACAGAGGATACAAAGTGGGCTCTGCCCTGACAGCGGAGAGCCTGATAAGGGGCTCGAACTCATGAACCAGGAGACCATGATCTGAGCCCAAGTCAGAAGGAAGCTCTACCGACTGAGCCACCCAGGTATGCCCTGTCTCTTCTTTTTAAACCTGCTGCCGTTGGGGCGCCTGGGTGGCGCAGTCGGTTAGGCGTCCGACTTCAGCCAGGTCATGATCTCGCGGTCCGTGAGTTCGAGCCCCGCGTCAGGCTCTGGACTGATGGCTCAGAGCCTGGAGCCTGTTTCCGATTCTGTGTCTCCCTCTCTCTCTGCCCCTCCCCCGTTCATGCTCTGTCTCTCTCTGTCCCCCAAAAAATAAACATTGAAAAAAAAATAAAAAAAAAATTCTATTAAACCTGCTGCCGTCACGTAATGAAGAATAGCTTGTGGGAAATGCCTATTTATTGGTGGCTACATACTTCCCCACATGATGGCAAACTTCGCTGGGGAAAAAAATAGCCTCAATAGTAATTGCTAAGTGATTAACTCAGAGCAAATGGATTCGGGAAAGTTGTTATCAATTTTCAGATACCATATACTGAGCAAGACTCTTTCTCAAGGTACTGATGAAAATATGAAGGAAAAGCTATACTATGGAACAGAATTTAAATGTATGTGGATCACATAGTTAACAGAAAGGTAAAAAATCCGACTGGAATCTGAAACATGCATTCCCGTCTTATCTCCTTTCAGTTTTAATAAGCCATTAAATGTTAATTAAACGAGGTTATCCCAAAATATACTTTTGAAAAGACATATTCGGTGTCAGTTAGAGTTTAGTCTGTGAACATGTTGAAGAGATTTATCTGAATGGTATAGTTAAAAAAAAAAAACAACTCAGTTTTATCAGCCTGGTGCCTGTAATGAGAAAAGGCTTTTGTTCTACAAAGGGTCACGGTCTTGGGCACACAGATGGGCCACAGCCAAGGGCCACTGCGCCCTCGGTCTCTTCTGCTTGCCAGGGAGGGACCTGACGGCACATGCAGCAATGACAGAACAGACTCTTCTCCTCTGTGAGACTCCAGAAGATGGGAAACCCATCTGAAATGTGTAATGGGATTCTTTTCTACAGATCACGACAAGATTAATACAGAAAATGCGAACAAGAAAAAACACAGGATCTGGCTCGTTCCCCTGAGGTAGTAGGAGGGGAGTTTCTAGGGAGATCGGGTTTCGTTTTTGTATAATTACACACTCCATTGAATTTAATTATTTTGTAGTTAAATTCCTAGAAGACAAATGTCTCCTTAGCATGTACCTTCATTTTCTTTCTGGCGGAATCACATTTTTCTAGATTGTTGCAATGAGAAATCGTGTTTTAAGTAATGTTCAAAGTATGGTATGCAGTGAGAGCTCGCTTTGTGAAGTGTTTTCACTGCCTGTTATTTTGCTGAGCTCATTTTATGTGAATTAAAAATTAAATATTGGTGGGGCGCCTGGGTGGCGCAGTCGGTTAAGCGTCCGACTTCAGCCAGGTCACGATCTCGCGGTCCGTGAGTTCGAGCCCCGCGTCGGGCTCTGGGCTGATGGCTCGGAGCCTGGAGCCTGTTTCCGATTCTGTGTCTCCCTGTCTCTCTGCCCCTCCCCCGTTCATGCTCTGTCTCTCTCTGTCCCAAAAAAAATAAATAAACGTTGAAAAAAAAAATTTTAAAAATTAAATATTGGTTAAGGCTCTTCATTGTAACCAGCCCAAATCCCTCTTTCCCTCCCATCTAGTTTTCCGAGATGACTGCTGAACTTTTCAAGATCGGAGTATTAGGCCACCCCAGGGGGCAGCTCCCGTCTGAGCCACCTCCCCGGGCTGGCAGCATGCCGGCAAGGAGATGAGGTTTTGAAAAATTTATCTTGGAGGCCGGAGATTTCAAGCCAACGTCAGGCATTCTGTAACCTCTCTCCATGTGGGTTTGACAACTTCGTCTGTCTAAATTAGGTCTGAAGTGGATTGCTGTCCAGCGTGGTTGTGTGACGAACGTTGGTGGAGAGACCTGGTTTCTTTCTAGGTCTGGCTCTGCCGCTAATTTGCCGCATGACTCCAACTTTCGTTCAACGCTTATCCAACGTCTGTGGAGGCCTCTTCCAGGGCAGACTGATGGCGTGTTTTTGTTTTTCTTCTCAAATGTTGGGAAGAGCTACGGCAGAGTAGCTAAGAGCCGGTGTCCTGATTCAGATAGAGCCAGTTTTGAGTCCCAGCGTCATGACTAGCTAATGCATCCTTGCGTCTTTGTTTAATCTCTCCAGACCTCGGTCTCTTGTTTACAATACACAGTCATTTAGATTTCACACATTTCACTGTGATTCAGAAGAGGCAATGAAGGCAATGAGCCTAGATCAGTGCCTGGCCAACTGTAAGTGTCCTTTCACTAGTGGCTTCTGTTACCACGTTGAGAAGAAGCCAGCAGGGGCCGTGGATTCTCACTGGGACAAGAATCAGGAGATCTGGTTTGAATCCTCAGTCTATCATTTGGCCTTGGGCATCTAACTTAACCTTTTTCAGCCCGAATCCATATCTGTACAGAGAAGACAAGGAAATTTTGTCTCCCTCCGGTCCTTTAGTGGATTAAAATCGATATGTGGGAAAACATCACCTTTAGTCTGTCTACACTCCTCTCCTCCACCCCCAGCACCTAGAAAAAACCGTAAAATACAATTTTGATCTCACTTAACATTTGACAACAAATCCCTAATTTTCTCCAGAATTAAGTCCACATTTATTAGCGTGTCATTCTGAGTTAATACTCCAATCCCTTTCTGAGGTTATGATTGCTATTTCAATCCACCTTTCCACTGTTTCCAACTAATTTCCAGTCACGAGGAACCAGCACACATTTCCTTGATCCCACTTTGCCTTTGCGCCAGCCTGTTCCTCCCGCTTAAAGTGCTCTTTTCCTTTTGTACTTAGCAACCCCCCTCATCATTTAGCATGGCTCTCGTGCACGCTCTGCACTTTCCTGACTACTTTGTGGGGCGTGAGCTCATCACTCTCTCCTCTCCTCTGATGTAGCAATTTGTTGATGTCTTCATTCTGGAATGAACAAGTGACCTTGTTCATATTAAGAATTCCCTCAAACACAGAAATAGTGTTTTATTCATCTTTGCAATCCCAAGAGGCTAGAGCAATGCCTGGAATGTCTTTGGCGTTCAGCAAATTATTTTTAGTCCTTTATTTATTTATTTTTTTTTAGAGAGAGAGCATGAGTGGAGAGGGACAGGGAGGGGAAAGAGAGAGAGAGAGAGAGAGAGAGAGAGAGAATCTTAAGCAGTCTCCACACTTAGTGTGGAGCTCAATGTGGGGCTTGACCTCATCAACCTGGGATCATGACTGGAGCCAAAATCAAGAGTCAGATGCTCAACTGACTGAACCACCCATGCACCCCTCAACAAATTATTTAAAAAAATTTTTTTAATGTTTATTTTATTTTTGAGAGAGAGACAGAGAGATAGAACATGAGCAGGGAAGGGACAGAGAGAGAGAGAGACACACACACATACACAGAATCTGACACGGGCTCAAACCCACGAAACGTAAGATCATGACCTGAGCTAAAGTCAGATGCTCAACTGACTGAACCACCCAGGCACCCCAACAAATTATTTTTAAATGAAAGAAAGATAGAAAGGGAGGGAGGGAGGAAGGAAGAGAAGATGGAAGGAGGGAAGGAGAGAAGGAGGGAAGGAAGGAAGGAAGGAAACTATTATTGTTGAATTCATTTTTATTATATCTGACAAACCCATAGTTTTTAAGTTAAGAAACAAGAAAAGTTTACAGGCACAGGAAGCACATTGCTCCAAAGAGTCATTCTGAGCTCAGCTGGCACTCCAGGCAAGAAGAAGCTCTCTAAAGTCAGCTACTTTTAACAACTGTAATTGCGGCATTTGTGGGTATTGGAGCATCAAAATGGTGAGCCTTTTCTTTCTTCTAGTACCTATCAATAATGCAGAGATGTTCCTAAGGAAAAATCATTAACTAATTAAGAAAGGAATGACATGTGCCCTGCGTAATCAATATAAGGATTTTTGCTTGGTTTGGGTCTTAATAGAAAAAATCATAACTGGTCTTTGTTTGAATTGAAAACAAATCCTGGTCAGTTGTCATAAAATTTCAACTAAATGACTAAAAAATAATTACTGATTCAAGATGTGAAAAAAAACAATGGTGGGCGGGGGAGGAAAAGTGGTAGGTATGACTGAGAGAAAAACAAGATTTCTTAGGGCTTTGAAGCTTCCCCCAGCATGAGGACAACTGCGTCCGGCCAGGCCCGACTCCCTGACTCCTTCACCAGATATCCCCAAGTAAAGTTTTGAGGTAAGCTTAAGTTCACTTTGGGTTTATTTCCAAGTCCTTTTCTTACCTTTCCCTTCCTAACCAAGTGTGGCGATATTGTGGAGGTATTTTTGCTGTTTGCTTTTCCCCCAGTCCCGATGTCTCAACGAGTCTTTGACCCTCTGAAGTGACCTGTACCCCTGAGTTGCCTTTCCTTTGCATCACAACCATGTGGCTTTTCAGGAGCCCTCAACTAAAGCCAACTGCTAAACAAATCGACCCTACGGTAGGGCCCTCCCAGGGGGTTTCTCATTTGAAAAGAGGTCAGCCATTTAACCAAAATGCATTTCTAAGGGATAGAATATCAAGGGGTGTGAGAAAGTGAAGTGTGGAATTTCGTGCCTTTCCAGGAAGACAGTTTTAGCGTTGCAAGCCTTCTCAGTACCTCGTGACTCAGGCACTTTGCAACCCTGGGTTGTTGCCTATGGGTTTGCTGTCACTCAGGGAAGCGTAGGGGGCTGGAGGAGAGGGTGCTTCTGGGGCTGGTGGGGCAGGAGCTGATAGCCAATGGTCGTGTCAAGTCGTAGCACATCAGTGAGGGTCGCCGTGTTTAACCTGTTCAGTGTTTGCGGCTAAGCGTTTCACCTAGAGTTGTGAATATTCCCTGAAGCCCGTTTTTAAGGTGGTTGATCTAAAATTTGATAGCTCCCTATTTTTCAAGACAGATGTAATGAAAACAAAGCTACTGAGCCGTCAGCTTCTGATTGTTGATCTGGAGCTGGGGACATGATTAGAGGACTGGTCCTATGTGTTCATCAAGCCATTAGCTTTTACTTTAAGCAGTGTGCAAACTGTGCCTTTCTAAAGGCCAAGAGAGTCTCTTAAAAGAGGGATGTGAAACCACTGTAAAAAAGCCCTCTAGCTGTTGCCTAGGACAAAATCATAGAATTTCGTGTTGGGAGGAAATGTAAAGGTCATCCTCCCTCTGACTTTCACAAGTTGCTATCACTTGAAGAAACAGGAGCATAGGACAGGGGAAATGAGCTTGGACTGGAGTGCCAAGAAACCTCCGTCAGTCTCTCCTAGTGTTGCATGATACTTGACAAGTCACTTTTTTATTTTTATAAGGGAGTGGCAAACCGGTAGCTACAGGCCGTGGTTCAGTCCAAACATCTGCTTTGTTTTTCCTACAGCATTGAAAAGATTAGAAAATTCCACATAAAAACGTGGATATCCAGTTTCTCTTGGAAAAAAAAAAAAAAAAAAAAGGATAATCCATTGATCTTGTGCCTGCATTTTCTATGACGCTTGACCAGAGCCGAGTAGTACCATGTCCTTGACTGGAGCTCGTGCTGTCTTAGTGGCCACCGTCCTCACTGCTCTCCGTTGTGTTATTCTGGCCCACTCTCTGCTTCATCCTCTGGATCTGGAAAGCACCGACTTTGTAATCTCTGAGCCAGACCTGTGTACCGATGTTATCATCTGTAAAATGGGCTGCGGGAAGAATGACAGGTAATACTAGGAAAGCAGTTCCCAAATTTAGCTGCTTATAGAAATAATTTTGCATATCAATAAAAATGTGAATTTTAGCCCCCCCAGTCCTGTAGATTCTGACTCAGTGGGTGTGGCTGGGGACTCTGATGCTGGTTTGTTTTTTAAATTCCTTGGCTTACCCAAACTAAGGTTAGAATCCTGACTTAAATTATCTCTAAAGTTCCAGCTCTAAACTTCTATCATCCCAGCTAACCCCAGAATTCTAGTTTGATCATTCTTTTTCAGGTCAACGGACTTCAATGCACTTAAGGCGCTGGTGTAATTATTAAATCCAATTAGCCACTGAGTTAAATTATTTCCAATCAACCTTAGGCTATTTACTATAACATCCCCCAGCCCATGAGCTGAATGGGAACAAAGGGGCATGGGGACTTGAATGCTACTCATCTATCACTTCCACATTAAAGTGACTTATTCACACAGCAGGTAAAAATTCCCACAGCCTAATCTCAGTCTTCTGAGGATATACATATTAAAAAAAAAAAAAAAGTTAAGGGAGAGAGGAAATTCTTATCAATACACTATTTAAGTGTAAATAACAGAAAGGGATATGCAGGATTAAGGGCATTCTGATAAGAGGCACATTTTGCGTGGGTCTGTTTAACTTGGGTTTGGGATAGTTTCTTAGAAACTTGAAAAAAAAATACAGGAAGGATTTAAATTTGATGCAGTGGGATTTTTAAAAATTTGGCACGAGTCTTTTTGTTCTTTCCACTCACCCTTCAAGGTATCACAATGTGAGAGAACGCAGGCTCTGGGCTCAGGCTGCCTAATATCAGAAAACTGTGGACTGATGTCTGTAGACAAGAGGCTTGAGGAGCTGAGCGGTTTCTATGGAGATGGGAATTAGTGAGGAAGTGCTTTCCTTTGGATTTTCCTCCATCCTAATAGGGACAATTGCAACCATTTATCTTTTTCTGAAAGAATAAGGACATCTTTGGGAACAATAGCAAGGACTTGAGGGAGACCGGTCCATGTTAAATATCCTAAAATATCACTCCCCTGCTTCTTTCAGTGTAAATCATAAGGTCTTTGATGGCGCCTTGGCCTAAGAGATATGACTTTGATTTTGTCAGACAGCAAAATCAGGAAGCACGTAATACTTTATGTTTATAATATTTTATACTTTATTATACTGTTTGAAAGTCAGGATGTACACTAAATATTTGTAAGAATAATAGCCTGAATTCATATTTAGTCTCTGGAAATACATAAACTTTCACTTATCTCTAAGAGATAGGAACCAGCACCCACAGTTTTCAGATGGAGAGCCTAAAGCATAAACAGCTTTAGTGCTGTTTTTCATCCTCGGTGCAAAACAAATGTGTGAATGCATACAATGTCTTTGGAATCTGAATTTAATGATTTTTCTTTTAGTATTGCTATTAATATTTGTTTCTCATTCTTTGCTAACACATAACTGGAACGCAGTTCAATTTCATAGACACGTATAAAGCAAACAGTGGAGAGTTATGCAGATTCCATTACTCAGAGCTAACCACTGTTATTTCTTTGATTGATATTCTTCCGGATTTTTTTTCTCAACCTATACATACACACAGAGATAAATATGAATAACTTATCTACTTATATTTTATACAAATGAACTCATATAAGTTATATAGTTCTGAAAATATTTTTCTTGACACTATATTATGAACCTTTTCTTCCCCCTAGGTAACACATGTAGATTAAAATCATTTTTTTAAATGGTTGCGTGGCAAGTAAGAACATGGATACACTGTAATTTATTTAACCATTTTCTTATGTTGGACCTTATGTTTTCTCTATTTGCTGCCTTTTTCTTTTTCCTCCTCTTGCTCTTCTCCTCCTCCTCCTCCTTCTCTCCTCCTCATTTTCATTTCATCTCCCTCTATTTTCTTTTTCTGCCCCTCCCCTGCTTGCTCTCTCTCACAATAAATAAACATTAAAAAAAAATTGAAGGCTCTGCTGTCACCATCTTGAAATTTATAATAACTTTGTCTTTGAAACTGTTTTGATGTGAAGTTTGATGGGACAATGGAGCACGCCATTCACGTATAGCTTCTGAGGTGGAGCACAGAATTCCATTGGACCCACCATGCATGGGAGTTCAGTGGGGCTTAAAGTGAGAGTACGTTATCCATATTGCACTATGACTGAGTCATGGGGGAAGAACAACCCAATGAAACTACACTTTCCATTCAAACCAGAAGTTGCTTCAAACTCAGAAGACAGTGATTTTTTGAGCACTACAGATGACCAAGGACCCCTATCCTGTCCTGTCTTACTTATGTCCTTTCTGTATATTAGTCATTTCATTTCCATTCAGACTTTCTCTTACATGAAAGAAAAAGGAAAGTTGGGCACACCTTTGACTTTTGGACCTTCCTTATTCATCAGTAAGCCAAAGATAGAGAATGTTAGTAGAATGCGCATAAATCAAAAAGTGAAATAAAGACGATTAGTTTTGTGCCACATTTCCACTGTTGTAGTAAGAACAAAATACATAGGTTTGTTGAGCCGTGAAATAAGAATTACATAATTTTGGTGATTCTGTGTATGAGTTGAATGCTTTTAAATTTGCATTCACAACCGGCATTGCACAATATAATTGCCAATGATTTGAGATTTTAAGTGTTCTTTATTTGGAACATTATTAAATAGTAAATAAAAAGCACCATTAATAGTCAAGAAAGAGAACGTGGAAAAAAGAAGAAAACTTTAATTTCCTTTTTGAATAAGGGGTATCACATTTTATTTTGTACTGGACCCCAAGTTACATAGCCACCTCTGCCAAGAGATAGTCAAGTTTGAGAATCACTGGTCTAACCCTCACCTTATGTCATGTAAAGGTCTGTCCGACTTCTACCTGCTCTCCAGGTGTTACTGGGTGTCATTGTATTTCAGTTGCTTAGGGTTTACTTGAGAGGAATGAACCTCTGCCCACTGCCCCCCGCCATACCTCCACACCAGAAGAAGGCTAGAAATCTGGAAACTGAAAAATATAGGAGCATATGTTCTGATACAAGGATAAATTTTGGAATTCAAAGTAATTCAGATAATTTTCAATATGATTATAGGAGATCTTGTGTCACTCTCAATGGATCATAAACTCCATAGAGGCGTGATTTTTACATGCCTCCCAAGAACTACTAGAATGCCAGCTGTACCTGGGATGCTCCATAAATAACCCTGAAGTAATTAATCACACAGTTTTCGAAGATAAAGTATTTGACTTTTTGAAGTTACTCCTTTCATTCATCTATGCATTCAAGTGATGCGTTAGCCACTGTCTAACAATTCATCTTGACTAGTGATTTTGCTGTGAGTTCTCACTTCCTCTTCTGTCCCTTTGAGTAGTATTATCTCTTGGTTGATGCTATAAAGTTTTCACCTAATTGTCCTTTGTGGCTACAGTAAGGCAGTCTTTGAGAAACAGTTTTAAAAGATCTCCTTGGGAAAATTGAATTATTTGAACGTTTGTAATGAGTTGGAAATCTCCAGAATACAAGGCAAGTCAGAGGTATACAATGGACCCTAAGAAAGTTGTCCCAGAGAGAAGTCATGTGCTGTGCACAGACGTTATCTTGTCCCAAAGTTGACTTCTTTGAAAGTCCTGAGATGGAAGCAGCTAGGTAGAACTCCCTCCTGCGGCAGCTGGACTTGGACTTCTTTCAGTAGATTTGTAGCCAGTTAGAATGAGGATAGTGGAGATACGCCCCTGGGGAAAGGTGACAAGGATCTAAAGTGAAGGAAATTGGTGGCAAGGGTAGGAGTCTCTTAAAAAACAAACAAACAAACAAACCAAGAAACAAGAAATAAAACCCAATAGATTAAAAAAAACCACAAACAAACCCTGAGTAACTTCCAAAATTCTGAGGCAACAAAATTAAAATGTTTCTACATTCAGATTGTTTGGACTGCCTGCCCTGAGTGTATTTTCAGAACATCCTTAAAGAGATAGAAGTTTAATTACTGCCTAAGACTGTCAGCATTAGGACATGGAGGCACTATGCATTTAGACAGTAAACTTGAATTTTCTGACATTACATAATCAGATGGAGTGGTGTTGCTCTCATGGAAATTAAAGAGAAGAGGATTATATTTAGCTTATTTTCAAACTAGTCTTAGTGAGCATCACAGACACGGATATTAATTTTTTAAATGAAAAGTAGACTGTTTACCATGCACAAAGGATCATTTGTGCTACCCAAATCTATGCTAATCTCCATTCCAAATCCCTTAGCAACTGTTACTTGGTTAGAAAGGTTCAATTTTCATGGAAGAAAGAAAACTTTCTGAACATGTTGCAGCGAAATTTGGTTTTAGAGTATTGAATTAAGTTATTAAAAATATTAAGAGCTACACAAAGTCATAAAATGGTTGCTTAAAATGAATTTGAAGTATTCTTTAAATGCAGCAAAATCATCCTAAATCTGCTACTAAAATTAGATGCATCAATTTCTATTTGTAATAAAAGATAGTAAATAATAGCAATAGACAAGTGTGCCACAACAGTGTATGAAATGGAGATCAAAAAGGTTTCTCCCAGTTTTCTTTAAGTAGATATTCATTCATTCATTCATTCATTTGCTCACTCAGTATTATAGTACGTGAGCACCTACCATTATTAGATTCCAGGCATATTCAGAAGAACAGTTTTAATGCCTGGCCTGACAGAGTTTATAATCTGGTGGGAGTATATATTTATAAACTTTAAAATGTATGAAAATAATCATTGATATGATGAAGTTATGAAGGACATTTAAAAACTTAAGTGAAATGGAAACTTTCCAGGAAAAATATAACTTACTACTATTGAATCAAGAAGAAATAAACTGGTAAAGATATTGTGTCAGCAGTTAAAAATGCAACAACACACTAAATAAAGAAAATACTCACCCAAGATCCAGGTCATTTATAGGTACGTTCTCTCAAACATTTAAGAAACAGATAACTCTTGTATTTTATAGCACCTCCTAAATAAATATTTGTTAAATATACGCATTAGTTAGTAAATAAAAAGAACAAGCAAAGAAGGAAAGCTTCCCATCAACTTTTATGAGGCTAATGTAACTTTAATAACAAAACCAGACAAGAACTACAAGGTAAATTGTAATCTATTAACATTTATGAAACAGATGTTCATATTAAATTTATATAGATACATATCTGTGTATGAGTGTATATGTAAATATGTATAGATAACATTATAATACATCATGATTGAGTTTTGTTTAGTTCTGGAATATAAAGAATGCTTAAAATTAGTAATTTTTAATATAGTTCTCTGCATTAAATATTAAACGACAAAACATTTGACTATCTCAACAGGTGCAGAAAAATCTGAGGAAACTGCTTTCTTTCATTCTAAAAACTCTCAGCAACATAAAGATAGCAGTGAATTTCTTCCTACTTGATGAGAAGTCATCAAAATTCTATAGCAAATAGCATACTTAATCACGAGCAGAGAATTCCATTTGAAGTCAGGTCTGAGAGCAGGAACTCGGCTCATCATTGTGCTGGTTGTGGCCAGGCCAGAAAAAAAGGTATCAAGCTTGACAAAAACAAAGCAACACTTTCAATATTTATGTGTTCTGTTTTGTGATCAAAACCCAAGAGTGTCTAGGAGAACCTAAGGGAATCTTTTTTAAACTAGCAAGAGAATTCAGCAAAGATTCTGAATAAACTACCGGCTTAAAAAAAAAAAAATCAATTGTGTTAAGATACCACTGCAATGACAATTAGAAAATACAATTTAAGAGGTTGTATTTTACAATAACAATAACAATTCTTTTTTTTAATGTTTTTAAAAGTTTTATTTATTTATTTATTTATTTATTGAAAGAGAGACAGAAGGGGAGGGGCAGAGAGAGAGAGAGAGAGAGAGAGAATCCCAAGCAGGCTTTGCATTATCAGCACAGAGCCCCATGCACTGCCCCTCCCCCCACCCCACCCCCGGCCTTACCAACCCTGAGATCATGACCTGAGCGGAAACAAAAGAGTCAGAGACTTAACTGACTGAGCCACCCAGGAGCCCACAATAGCAATGAAAATTACAATATGCCAGGGAGAAACAAAAGACCAGTGGTTTCAGCTGTTAGAAAATGAAAAACGGACTTCAATCTTAAGGACACTCATTGTTTAGTTGAGAAAATGTTCAAAGGTAGTTCGATTTTGCAGCTCCACCATGAGTGCGATGAGCGAGGCTCAGGGGGCTGGCTCATCCGGGTCTTGTCAGGGCCAGGCTTGTGGGCATGTGATCTGTAAAGTCACACGAAGCCCTACACATAGTAGGGCTCCGTGCTTGGTTTAGGGCTCTGCGTTGCTGTTCTGAAAGTCTTGGTAATTTCATCTTTGAACTTGTGTTTAGTGAATGAAGTCCGACAGGACAATGGGACACGTGTGTGAACAGAGGAGATATGTGAAATATACATGTGTGCCATTCCTTGCCACCTCATTTACATATAGCCTCTGTGAGAGCCCACGAACACGGGACTCTGGTTGACCCACAATGTATGGGAGTTCAGTGAGACTCGAAGTACTAGGTAGGCAGGCATGTTACATCTATGACTAAGTTGGGGACATGACAGCCCAGAAAAAGGTACATTTTCCATTCAAATCAGAACTTGCTTCAAATATAGAAAGAAAGTAATGACATTCTAAGAAACATGAATAACCAGGGAATCTAACCCTATCATATCCTTTCTTACTTATGTTACTTCCCTATATTAGCCATTTCGTTTATACTGAAAATGATGAAATACAAGGGAAGGGAAAGTTAAGGCAACCATTGTATCTTTTCCTTTCAGTCCTTACTTACCAGTAAGTCTAAGGTAGAGAGAGTTGGTAGAATGTGTACAAATCGAGACATGAAAAAAAGACAATTGTGTTAGTCTTGCGCAGCATTTCTGCTCTTTGGGTGGGAATGAAATACATAAGCGTGTATAAGCTCTGAAATACAAGTTGTGTAGTTTGGGGGTTCTGCACATGAGTCAAAGGCTATTTTATCTGCATGTAAAAACTAGCATTGCCCAATAGAAAGATATTTAAATATATAAATATAAAGAACCTGAGAATTTTTATATATTTGCAATTTATAGACTTTATATATAAATATAAAAGAACATGAGAAAATTCAAGCTAATTTGTGATTTTAATTTTTCTTTCCTGAGAACACCATTCGATAGCAAATAAAGGGCACCCTGGCAGGTCAAGAGACAAACCACAGAAGAAAGGAAAAAAGCTTTGTGTTGTGATTACCTTTCACAGTACCTTCCCCCCTGCATTTTAAACAAGGGGTCCTGTATTTTTATTTTTGTACTGGTTCCTGCAAATGGCACAGCTGGCCCTGTTCGCCTTCCTCCACTTTCCCCATTAGAGTTGCCCCATGACTGCAAGACTGCTCTCCAAGCTCCAGGCATCAGTCTCCACTTGAGGCAGCAAAAAGGCGGAGGAGTTGGTGACAGCAAGCTCTTTTTTCATAGTCATCTTTCCAGAGGCGTTCAGCTAACTCTGGGCCCCATGGACACTTTAAATTGCAAAAAAGAATGGAACAGTAAGCATCTTGGAAAATAGGATAGACCCATCCAAACAAATAACTGGCTAAGAAAAGTGTCTAAGCTAGGAGTTGGCAAACTTTTTCTTCAGAAGCTTTCTGAAGTAGGCTTCCGATGTTGTATAGTCAGACTCTGTTGCAACTAGTCAACTGTGCTGCTGTAGGGTGAAAGAAAATATAAACAATTTGTAAATGAAGAGCATAGCTGTGTTTCAATAAACATTTCTTTACAGAAATAGGAAGTGAGGCAGATCTGCCCTGTGGGCCATAATTCATCAACCCCTGCAAAGAGCTTTACTTTGCTTTGATTACTAAACGTGGGCCATGGGGTGATGACAGGAAGAAGTTGCCGTTTATTGAATGCTTACTGTGTGTTCAACACCCGAGGCTGGTGGCCATCTCTAAAAAGTACTTGTATTTCATTATCAAGGAAGCAAAAGAAGTTTGTTGGCAAGTGACAGAATCTGCCATAACATCAACGCAGTCTTGACTGAAACACAAGAGTACGAATGCAAAGATGAAATGACTTATATTGGAAAGATGTCACTTTTCTCCAAATTTATACATCAATTTCATGCCATTTCAATCAAAATTCCTGTAGATTTTTCATGGAATGTGAGCAGCTGAACTTAAAATTTGTGTGGAAAAACAAAGGATTAAGAATAAGCTAGACAGTTTTGAAGATGGATAATAGAAATAGCAGGGGAATTTGTCCTACCGAATACGGACGCTTGTTGTAACGCTGAACTAATTAAGATAGGGATATTTTTTGGAGCAGAAAATGACCTGACTTTTTGGACAAGTCAACGGAAGAGAAGCTTCAGGAACAGATCTGTGCATATTTGACGGAGGAGGCATTTCAAAAGGGAAAAGGATGAATGATTCAATACATAATGCTGGGGAAAATAGTTATTTCATTGGAAAAAATTAGATTCTTACCTCATCCGAATCACAAAAATAAACTCCAGTGAATTACAGGCATGCATGTAAAAAGCAAAATGTTAATACTTTCCGGAGAAATTTAAACTTGAAATAGAAAAAGATTTTTTAAAAAGATGCAGAAAGCATATGCAAAAATATATATTTTGATGAATCTGTTTTCATTAAAATGAAAACCTCATAGAATAAAAGACATCGGAATCAAAGTGAAAAGACATTCCAGGGAGTGGTGGACATTCGTAAAGCATATAATGAGAAAACGGCTAGGTCTGGAATATATAAAAACAATTGCAGAAAAGTGGGTGAATGATGTGAACCAGAAATTCTCAGAAGAACTCCGAGAGGCCCACAAACATGTGAAATTGATTCTCAGCCTTACTAGTATCAGGGAAATGGAAATTAAAGAGCCATCATATTTTATGTCATACCCATTAGATAGGCAGTAATTTTTAAGAAGTGACAATTCAGGAGTTGGCAAAGTATGCGGAACAATTAAAAGCCTCAACCACTGCTGGTGGGGTACGCGCTGGCACAACTCCCCTAGAAGGAAACTTGGCAAAATGGTGTAACTTGGATGCATGTGGTGGTCACTGTGTGGCACGTTCACTATGGTAGCGGTTCTACGCCTATCAGATCCAACACTCTCTTTTTATAGCAAATATTTTGTGGCACTCCCAACATAACCCTCTTTTTGATTACAAACAGAAATCACCATAAGGCCATCACATAAATATAAAGGAGAAGCAAAGCAATACAATGGAATATGTTTTCAATATGTACATACTTGGGTACAACGCAACCAGAAGAAGTAAAGAGGTAACACATGCCTGCGTGTATTACGTGAATGGGGCTTTCAAAAATACAGACGGTTGTTTTGGCCATTCAGATGCTATGTTGCTACTGAAGATGTAATTTTTCAAAATGGCAAGCAACTATTAATGAAGTTGGGAACAAAAGAGAATCTTTCCTCAACTTACACAGTAGTTATGTTCCTTGAGCATCGGTTTACACACATTTACACAAATGTCCTCCTGTTGTTTAAAGGACAAGTCTTTGTGTTCCCTTGGCTTCAGGGCAGGAAAGCCAGAAGTGCTACCCAATCATTGAGACAAACAAAATCTCCCCTCCAAAATGCTGAACTGTTTCTTGGAGGGTGGTCCTGCCCTATTGGGAGCCACAGTTGAAGGAGAACTCTCATGTGGGCACAGAAAGAAATGTGAAGATGTTTTCATTGCGACATTCTCTGTAATAGCAAAAAAAAAAAAAAAAAAAAGGAAATAATCTAAACATCTATTAGCAGAACAATAGTTTTTCTCTCTCTCTCTGTCTTTCTCTATCTATCATCTTTCGTGCGTGTGTGCAGACACATGCAGTTTTCGTACATTCATATAATGACATCTTAGATACTGAAATGATAAATTAGAGTTATATTATCAAAACAGACAGAACTTAAAAATATAATGTGGTAAGAAAAAAACAAGTTGCAGAGTACTACAAATAATGTGACATCATTTACATAGAATTTTAAACCATTCATAGCAATAGGGTATTTTAATGTATAATCCATATTTAGCAAAAACATAGAAAAATGTGCATGGGAATGGGAAGCATCCAATTCTGGATAGTGGTGACATCTGGGAGAGGAGAAAGAAAAATGTGATGGGTTAGGAGAGGGTCGACAGTTGAATTTAGCTACATTCTGTTTTACTTTTTAAAAACAAATAAAAGATTTGTAGCAAATATTGCAAAGTGTATCTTCATATATATTTGGCAAAGCTAACTGGCAAGTAAATGGACGTTATTTTTCCTCAGTGCTCTTTTGTTTAAAAATATTTCACAATACCAATTTTAAATGCCCTCCGACAGTAGCCTTTGACATATTTTATAGGATGCATCCCGTATCTTGTTTTTTCTATTTGTGCAAAATGCTGTAGATAGTTAGTGTCTTTCAGGCATTATTCCATGTTGAGCCTCCAGCTTTCTCGAAGCTTTTTTAGATATGGCACATAGACAGCCAAGAATCTCAGCACCGTCCCTCCCCCTTCCCACCCCCCCCCCCCCCATAATGAGGTGAGGTTTGGGACAGCTTAACTGTCTTAAGACTCATGAAGGCTCCTCATGGAATTGTGACCCCTGGGTGTTCAGTGGCTGGGACTGCACTTCCACTTTGGTTCCCTGACCGGTGCTGGGCTGGCAGCCTTGTCCCGTGTTTTGTTTTCTTGGCCAGATCCTGATATTCCAGTTTCTGTTCCCTGTATGCCACACTGTACTGCATTAAACCAGATGGCTTTCCTACAGTCGCTCTTTATAATTGCCTCTGGTTAGAAACTCTCGCCATGCCCCCCATTAAGGTAGACCAGCTCCAACTGCAATACCAGCCAAGGTCAAGGCTGATTTGTCACACATCTCAGCTCTTTGCAGCAGATCAGCCTTTAGGAACCTATTTATAACCCTGTCAGTTCCTGTTTCTATTCTTATCACACCCTCTAGCTAGGCTGCCTGGGGCCATGCTTGTTTATGTCCATTTTACAGCATACACCCCCTTTCATACTTAAACATATCTTCATTTGGATGATGAATTATTTGATCACTCTATTCATAAACTGTATCTGATTTTGCATCTTTACAAAGAAATACTCCATGTTCTCTAAAGTAGTTTCCAGTTAAGCCAGTAGCCCAGGGATGCCTGGGTGGCTCAGTCCATTGAGTGTCTGACTCTTGGCAGCTCAGGTCATGATCTCGAGGTGGTGGGATGAAACCCACAGGTGGGGCTCTGTACTGGGTGTGGGGCCTGCTTAGTGTTGTCTCTCTCCTTCTTCCTCTCTCTCTCTCTTAAAAAAAAAAAAACAACTTAGGAAAATAAAAAGACAGTAGCCTAAAATAGGCTTTCATTTGGGAAACACAGAATGCCCACTTATTCTTTACGTCTCCAAATAAAAGACATGCAGGAATATCACTGGGATATCACTGTAATCACTGGGATTACAACTAGCAATTCTGAGGTACGTTACGTATACTTTATTATTTAATAGTCAAGAAAACCCACATTTTGGAATGTTATTTTATCTTCTAAATTAGAATAAATTACAGGTTGTCCATTATCATCATATCAAATGCTTACTTGCATTACGATGTACTCTCTCGATAAAGGAAGAAAAAGTGTGAAATTACAGCCGGTGATTCTATTCTTAAGCTCTTTGGGCTAAAAACTTGCAGTCGCCCTTCACGGTTTTCTCTCACTCATACCGCAACTCTAATTCATTAGAAAATGTATCAGATTCATCCCAAATCTGACCACACCTCACCGTTGCCACTACTCCCACCTTGGTGCAAGTGGCCGCCATCTTTCTCCTGGACTATTGCAGTTACCTTCTAGTGGCCTCCCTGCCTCAGCCCTTGGATTCCTACGTCTATTCCTCCCGAGCAGATAGATCTCACCACTCCTTGCTACAAATAGCCAATGGATTCTCATCTCGCAATTAAAAGAAATCTCTGGCATCTCCTACTGCCTTCTAGGGACACTGGTCTCCTTGATCTTCCTCAAACACGTGACAATCCAGCCTCAGAGTCTTTGCTCTTGCTCCTTCTGAACTCATTCCTCCAGATATCTGTGCGGCTGCTTCTTTCTGGTGTCTTTTCAAATGTCACTCTATCAGGAATGATGGCCATAGTGAGTCTACCTAAAATAGCACCCTGCTTCCCACGCCCCCCAATCCTCAAACTTGATTAGTTTTTTAAGTGCTATACCTGCACTCTTTTTTTTTTAAATGTTTATTTATTTTTTGAGAGAGAGAGAGAGACAGAGTGCGAGCAGGGGAGGGGCAGAGAGACAGAGACAGAAGATCCAAAGCGGCTCCACGGTGACAACAAAGTGCCTGATGTGGGGCTCAAACCCACGAAGCACGAGATCATAACCTGAGCCAAAATCGGAGGCTTAACTGACTGAGCCACCCAGGCGCCCTCTGACATGTTACATTTTTACGTGTTTGTGTCTTGTCCCACAAGAACAGAGATTCTTTCTCCTAAAAGCAGAATCTCATACACAGCAGTGGAGGGGTAGGGTTGGTTGAGTATAATCCTGATTATATTTTTGAGCCAGTGTCTCCCACATGAATAATACCTAGTGTGTGTGTTCCAAACCAATATTGTAAGGCAGTACACGGCTCTTGCTTTATTTGACCCCAGAAAACCCATGACTCTTTGTTTTTAAATGACAATATAGCAGGTGGATTTATTGGCTCTGAAGGCAACTCGCTGATTTGCCTTTCCTGCTGCTCTCATTGAATACTCTTGGAAGCATAAAAGCTGACGCCGAGTTCCAACAACACCAGAAACCAGGAATATCAAATAATTGATTGCCAGACACTGGGAAGAATTTCAGTAACCACAACACAGATGGGGCTGGATTGACAAACCGTTAGCGGCTGACACAGACTTTGAAATTGCGGAAACAGAATAGGAGGCCAGGCAGGAAAAGGTTAGGGCACCCAGGTGTCCAGCTTGGAAGCTGACAGTTTGCATGAGCTTTCGGCACTGACGAAATAAAGAAGAGATATAAAAATGCCCATTTAAAAGATTAAGAGCAGTTTATTATAACATGACTTATATTCAGTGCCATGCAGCATATTGTTTTATTTTGTCTAACATTTATAAGTATAGAAGATATATTTGTAGTATGCAATATATAGTATTTTATGCAGAAACTATAATACGGGCTGCTGTTAACATAGTTTGTAGACGGTGTATTTTTGATCTATATATTTTATGGATGTATTTCAGTCTACACATTTTTATCAGGTGTGTCTGGTATTTTTGCGGAAACCACGTGGCGATCCTAAGAAAGATGAGAAAAGATTTCCAACCATTCCATGTCTTGGGCCAATTCAGGGGTGAGGCTAAGCAGAGAAGCCTTCACTGTACCACATGACCAGTACTGTCTGTGGGTGGCCACATCTGCTTTCAAGGCCAGCTTCGTGGGCATACGACCTGTGCAATTACTTGGGGTCTTGTGCTTAGAAGCACTTGGTTTGGTGTTCTGCTGTTGCCATCTTGAAATTCTCAATAGTTTTGCATTTGAACTTGTATTTTTTAAGGGACAATAGAACATGTATGTGACTAGAGGAAATGCATCCGTGGTGTCTGCTATTTCTTGCCACACCATTCCCATCCAGCCTTCTGAATGCTCCAGGAGCACAGAACTCCAGTGGGCCCACAGTGTGGAAGAGTTCAGGGAGACTCAGGGAAAGTACAAGTAAGTGGGTAAGTAGAGAGGATTCCAGCCCCAAGTAGCCACACTTTCTGATAGAACCAGAACTTGCCTAGGTGCAGAAAGAAGGCGATGCCATTCTAAGAAGCAAGGACACCCAGAAAACATTATCGTACCCTTTCTTACTAATATGGGCTGAATTGGTAGCCCCCAAATTGATATGTTGAAGTCCTACCCCCAAGTACTACAGATTGTGACTGTATTTGAAGATAGGGTCTTTAAAGGGTACATAAATGACATGAAGTCATTAGTGTAGGCCCTAATTCAATAGCTACATACACAGAGAGAGGACCATATGAAGACATACGGAGAAGACAGCCATCTACAAGGCAAGGAGAAAGGGCTGAGAAGAAATCATCTCGGATGATGTCTTGATCTTAGCATTCTGCCTCCAGAACTATCTGTTGGTTTAAGTCACCCAGTCTGTGGAACTGTGTTATGGCAGCCCTAGCAGAGCAAGATGCCTATCACTTCACTTCCCTGTGTTAGCCTTCTGCTGACTTATGTTTGAAAATGACATAGAGGAAGGGGAAAGATAGGGCAGCCCATAGTCTCTTTTCCTCTGTGTTCTTTTCACTCATCAGTAAGCTGAAGGTAGAGGGTACTGGTTGCATGTGCATGAACCAAACAGTGAAATAAAAACACCTGGGTTATTTTTTGTGCAGCATTTCCATTATTTTGATAAGAACAGAATATATATGCTTTATTAATATTAAGTATTCAATGATGCAATAAATGTAAAGCACTTCCTTCAATATCTATGCAAAATTGATGATAACTGAAACATTTAATTTAAGGTTGGGTCTAAATAATAAAAATGAATGAAAATAAAAAAAGACTCCCTTAAAGGCCAACACACATACTGTTAAGTGATGCAATATTAGGTTTACAGTCATATTTCATATTAACAAAGATTTGGCAGTTAAAGGAAGAGGCAGCTTAAGGGTCTGACATTTCTCTTCCGGCATTGGGACAATCACAGATACTTTTGCAAACTTGACTCAGATATAGAGAGAATTTTATCTCTTTTGCTCTGAAACTGTACCCTCTTTCTTGCCTAAGTATGTTCCTTTATTTCCCTCTCTCCTAAATCATCTTTTGTGCTCTCTCTGCTGTATCATTTTCATCAGCACGTGTGTGCATCCTAGTACCCGATCCTGAAGACGTGAAACCACAGCAAACAAAACAAGCCCTCTCTTGACCCAACATTCTTTTCAGTTTCTTTTGATGGCTCGTGCCCCTCTACCAAACTTTACAGTTTGTGACATCTCGATGCCTGGTTGTAAGCCCTCTTGTCTTCCCTCCTTTCCCTCTACTCTCCCCCTCTCTCCCTTCTTCTTTCCATGTCCTCCCTATAGATGATTTCAGATGGTACCATGGCTTTAAATGGAACGAAAAGGTTGATGCTTCCCAAGTTCCATGTGTATAGCGTGGGCTTCTCCCCTGAACTACAGGCCTGATATCTGACTAATAATGGGTAATTCCGCTTGAACGTCCATGGGCACATCAAGGATGTTCAATGCAGAGCTCTGCATCTCATCCCTACCCCTATGTCTTCCTCTCCCGGTGGTCTCCATAATTATGACACCATCATTTATCCCATTGCACAGACCACGAACCTAGGTTTCATCTTTCTGCCTTTCCTCTCTCATTTGTCATATTGAAAATCTTTCCTTTTCTTTCCATTTCCGCTGTGACCATTTCAATCAAAGCCACTATCATCACTTGATAGTAAAGTAAGGGTCTTTACTTAAAACGCTTCAGTGTCTTCCTATCACACATGGAATGACCTGAACTATTTAGTGTGAACAGGGTGACCATCCATCCCAGTTGCTTAGTGTAATTCTGGTTTATGGCTCTCATCCCAGTGTCATTACCAATAGCTCCTCCTTTTCACTCACAAAAACATTTCTTTACATAGAAAAAAAAAGCGTGAACTTGAATTTTAAAAAAAGTGTCCTTGCTTAGACGATAAAGATTATGGCCACTCTTTCAGTCTGGCCCTTGCCTTCCTTTCCAACCTCATCATATATCACTTTTCACCTATATTTTATCCTCTCTGGCTTATTTTCTTTGGAACACACTGAGACGTCTCTCTTTTTGGCATGCAATGTTCTTCCTCCTGGTTCTCCTCATCCTTTGGTTCTCACTTTAAAAGTCATCTGCTCAGAGACTTCCTTAAGGGTGCCTTATAATACTGCTTCCTCTTTTTACTCTATTTTATTACTTTGCTTAGTTCCTATAGCATTTACTGCGGGAACATTTTGTCTACTCTCCCCCCTATTTAGTAAATGTACCTGTATATCCCTTCCTTAAAGCCAAGTTCCATAGGATAGGACCTTGTCTTGTTCTCTGTTGTACCTCCAGCCTGGTACCTAAATACAAAATAGGGAAGTATAGTTAATATGTGGGCTCTCAGATCAAAATGTTGATAACGACATTTATAGCTGTGCATGCTATTTCATTAGAGAAAATTAATTTTTTTTAAAAAGTTTATTTATTTTGAGAGACAGAAAGAGCCAGCAGGGGAGGGGCAGAGAGAAAAAGAGGGAAAGAGAATCCCAAGCAGACTCCACACTGTCAGCATGGAGCCTGACACAGGGCTCAAACCTGTGAACCATGACCTGAGCGGAGTTATAGTAAGATACAGGAAATAAAAGTAAGGATAAATGAGAATTAAAAAGCATTAAAAAATATGACATACCTGAACCTAAACATATTAATCATCAAAATGAGCATAAGTGGGTTAAATTACTTAAGTGAAAGTTAAGACTCAGAATATAGTTTGTTATATTTTGATTGTAAGAAATATCTATCAAACTAAATGACATGTCTGACTACTTCCGTTTATCCAGATTGTAAGATTTTTCACTCATTAGGTGTTTTGAAAATGTTCACAGGACAATTCCTCTTTGGAGTTATGCCCTCCAAATAAATATTTTACAACAGAATTTTCTTCATCTGCTACCAGTCTGTTTCTTAAAATATTCAGAGTCACTAGGCCACAAGAGGGATATGTTATATTAATTATATGTTCAGACAGGAATGTGTTTTTGACATGCAAGGATGTGACTAATATTCAAGTGGGTAATTTCAAAGGTGACTTTGAATGAGGCAGACCATCTTTCTTCCCTGGCCACTCTCAGGTAGCCCTGAGGAACCTGCCATAAACATTAAGCCTGTGGCTCAGGTGAAAAGCTTGAGACAATAGGACCAGTTCTCTGGTCCAGTGGTGTTAGCCCTGTTTGTACTCACAGGGGATAGTTTTGCCAACCCCTTAAACAACAAGTAGACCCAGGAATCTTTCAGGGTCTAAGCTGCCTCTTACGTGTTTTTCCTACCCCCTATCTATACTAATGGGACCTGGGACCCTTTGCTATCCCCTGGATTAAGGATTCTAGTCTTTTCCACAACCAGGTCTGTGGTTAGAAGGTGGCATTGATCTTAACATTTCTTTTACTCTGAATCGGTTCTCTGTGTAGGGACACAATTAAAGGGAAAGAAGGTATTGTTAGTTGCGATTTTGGAACGAGTGGTAGGAGAGTAATGTCTACTTCTCCACCTCTTCAAAGATGTCTAGATCTTGATCCTGGAAGCTGTAAATTTGTTAGGTTACATGGCATAGGGGACTTACAGTTGCAGATGGAATTATGGCTGCTATTTGGCTGGTTTTAAATAGGGAGGTTATCCTGGATTATGTGGGCGATCCCAACATGGGTCTTTAAAAGCATAAGATGGAGGGAAGACACAAGCAGAATGAGGAGAAGTGACAACAGAAGGTCTGAGTGATGCCATGTCAAACTAAACCTGCAGTTGCTGGCTTTGAAGATGGAGAAAAGGGCCACAAGAGCCTTCAGAATCTGGAAAAGGCAAGGAAATGGGTTCTCCTCTAGTGACCTCAGAAAGGAACGCCGCCCTGCCAGCACATGAATTTTCGCTCAGGGAGAGCTGTGTTTGACCTCTCCTCTACAGAACTGTTAAACAATAACTTATGTTGTTTCACGCTACTAAATTGGTAGCAATTTGTTACTGTAGTAACAGGAAACTGATACAGCCTGGAATAAGACAATGAGAATGTCCATTCTTATCAGGAAACATTCCCAGACTCCATACTTAACTTTTCATAATAAAAACGACCATTTAGTTTCCATGCACACTCAATAAATATGTGATCATTTTACAAGGACTGATGCTACCTTCCTGTAAAGAAATGTGATTTTGTGGAATGCTTTCTTCTGCGGCTTTTGATTTCTTCTGCTCTGATACCATCTACAAGCGGAAGTGTTAAGTTGAGGTAGTCATCTATCCGTAGGTTTTGATTTTCACCTGGAGTCTCTTGAAAATGGAGAAAGAGATCACTTGCGGGGGGGGGGGCTTCACTGATCAACATAAACACTACTGCTCTAATTCTGTGTCTTATCTTTCTTGGTAGGTAGTCTTCTGAAGGAGGGGAAAAATGGAAGGCGCAGATATTATGCAGATTATCTCGAGAACATATTATATACATACCATTTTAGGAGCAAGAAAGGCAACTGAAAAACCCACACCTACAAGTGAACCGGCTGTAACTATATCTGAAGAGCTCCTCAGAAGAAGGTTACATAGCTCCTGTAGCTCCTTGTTGTAACTGAGGGGATTCTATCCTTATGTTTCTTTCCTGTCTCAAAGTGTGTGAGTAAATATGTTCACATTGCTTCTAGGTACCATTGCTTGCACCTCAAGGGCTTTCTACTGATAAAAACTCATGCTTAACTACCGTGGCAGACTTGCTATTAGTCATGGTCCACCGGAAAAAAAAAAAAAAGATAAAGTAATTCACCTGCAATAGTTTATAAACAAGCAACATGTTGTCTGTATAATGTTACTGCCTCTACTCTCAGAACTGCAAATTATCCATTAGAACCTCTCTATCCATTGTCTCAGGTTCCTCTCTACTCCTCCTGAGATATCTGGTTTTACCAGTGGACACTGTTCTCAAACCCCTGTCATGGTAACTTCTTCCCAGTGTCACCCAGAATTCACGCTCCTCTCTTCTCCCGCACCTGCTCATGCCTGGGCAGCCGGTGGAGAAGACCATGTGGTAAAACAGCACTAGTCATGGCTCCAGGATCCCAACACTCTGGCTGGGGCTTCGGCTCCTGCATGCAAGGTCCCCATGGTGCCCCGTGCTTGGCCCTAGTCTCACTGCTTGGGTCTGCTGACTACTTCCTGTTTCCTGCCCACTAGAGATAACTTTGTCTCCTTTTGACCTTCTGGAGAGATAAATTTGCCCTATCTTTTGCAGCCTCGATTGCTGCCTGGATTCTTGTGTTACCGATTCCTGCCTGGTGGTCCTACTCCGCAGATACCCCTGTACTGGGACGACAATGCCACAACTAGAGACTACCAGAGGACAGAATGTCTTACATTCCCCCGGCCTCCAGGGTGCTCAGTACCTTGTTACATCGTGAAAGATTCTGAAAAAGTTTCAGCCTCCTAAAACCAATAAATTAAAAGTAAATCAATCAATCAATCAATCAAACCAATAAAATTGACTTAGGTCCTGGGAATTTGGGCTGACTTCTGGCAAACAATAACTTGAAAGCGGTTATTTTTTACACACATACAATCTTAGTTACTTAATGCTGCAGTGAAACTCTGCTCCCTTTCTAGGTTACGTTCATGCAGAAGCATTTATCTGCCTTGACCTTGATACTGCATGAAGCCAACGCTCTAAATATGAGAAAACATGTGTTCCTCATATCCAGCCTATACCAATAGGGCCATTGACATCCATCAGGGTACCCTTCCCAGAAGGGAACCAATGTAGCTTCGTACCTGCACCCAGCACTCTGGGCAGTCATTAGCAGACAACTAGAATTTGCACTCTTTGGAATGAAAAGTATAGTGAACTTTAAAAATAAAATAATAATTAACATCTTTTACTGGTATAGTACTGTACAGCTTAGTAAGTGTTTTTATATTTACCTCATTTGAATGTCACAAAAACTGTGAACTAGGCAGGATCGTTATTGCTATCTTTATTTTGCTGGTAGAAATAGAAACTCAAAGAGTGGCTTTTTCAAGTCAGTTATTAGTATGCTTCACAATTGGGAGTAGAAACCAGTTTTATAAACTCTGACTTGAGTGTTCTATGTGCTATACCACTGCCCTCATAAATATACTTGCACAAATAAGTCAGGGGAGAAACTCCAAATGCACAGCGATGTCTACTTGGAAGGAAGGAATGCCTGTCTTCCATCATGTCCTTCATGACCTTTATATAAGAAAATTGGCCCTGCCATCCACAATGCCCCAGGCTCTGTATGGAATCCCCATACTCATGACACATTACTGAACACATTCAAGGATAGATCTGTCTCTTCTGATTAGACTATGCACTCCATACAGGATATGTCCATATTTCTTCAGGTTTTGGCACATAGCAGGTGCTCAATAAATAAATCATGGCAGTAGCTAACACTTATTGAGGGCTTCACATGTGCTTTACACTGTTTTAAGTATTTTTACTTAATTCATTTATTCTTCACAAAAGACCCATGTGAATCTATACCCTGCTTGATTTTACAAACAGGGAAACTGAGTCATAGAAGAGCAAAAAACTGCCCCAGATGATACAAGGATGCAGTGTTACTGCAGAGTCCCTGCAGGCTTTCTTGGGCATAGTGAAATACATTTTGTATTAGACACTTCTGCGCGAGAATCTTCTAGAATTCCATTATAGTCCTCGTTGATGTGTGAACCAAAGAACTAAATCTCCTACTGGTGGATTGAATACAAGCAAATCAGGCTTGTTGAGAAAGGTGAATCTGGAGAACTGATGGGCTCAGATTGGCAGAGGAAAGATAAGGGAACCTAAGAGAAATTGGCAAAAACAAAGTATAGGTAAGACTGAATTTGGCTACCAGATATAGAGTAATGTGAAATCCTTCCCCTGATCGCACCACTGCAGCAGCAGATACTCAGAATAACCTGGAAGCTAAATATGAACATGTCTAAAAGCTTGTTGATCCACTCGGTGGGCAATTTACTGAGGAACGCTTGCGCTCAAAGGTAGCTCTCAATTCTTCCTCGGCATGCCGTCCATGTACTGACTTCATGCTGCAGCTTCTCCGTATCTGAACGGCCAGGCTGAACTCTATCCATCCTGTTTGGACAAGTCCCAGGATTCTCCCTGCTCACAGAATCAGGAGTGCTCTTTTGAGACCCAGATTTATTCTGCTTTATCCTTTTCTTTCCCCAAATTTCTTGTATTGGTTTCATATTTCCGATTTGTAAAATAATGCTACACAACAGTACCTACCTTTATTAATGAGTCATGGGCTAAGTTGCTATTACAAAGAGACCCCCTAAAAGACAGTGGCTTCAGCATGATAATGATTCCTTCTCTCATTTAGCAGGCTAGAGGTAGCAAGAGTCTAGGCTGGGTAGAAGCTCTGCTCTACAAGGTCATTCCAGAGAAGCAGGTTTCTGCTCTCTTGCTGCTTTACCATCAACATGAATGTTGTCTTCATTTAATCAACTATAACTACGTCATGGGTCAGCCCACTGGACGTGGTAGAAGAGGAAGTAGAGAGAAAAGAGTTTCCTTATGGGGTGCCTGGGTGGCTCAGTTGGTTAAGCATCTGACTTCAGCTCAGGTCATGATCTCACGGTTCGTGAGTTCGAGCCCTGCATTGGGCTCTGCACTAACAGCTGAGAGCCTGAAGCCTGCTCCAGTTTCTGTGTCTCCCCCTCTCTCTGCCCCTCCCATGCTCACACTCTGTCTCTCTCTGTCTCAAAAATAAATAAACATTAAAAAAATTTAAATAAAAAAAGAGAGTTTCTTTTTGAAGGATGTGACCAGGAAGTTGTTCATATCACTTCCTCTTATAACCCATTGGCTGAAATTTAGTCACTTGGCCAGACCTAGCAGCAAGGGAGGCTGGGACATATCTTTTTGAAGCTGGGCATCCATGTGCTTAGATAATACTTGGGGTGGGAAAATTATTACTTAGTGAAAGAGGGAAGAGTGGGTACCAGGCAACAATGAGCAGTATTTCCTATGCTAATTTAGAAAGTTGTTTTAAGGATTAATCGAGCTAATATATTTAAAGTACTTAATGTAGTGGCTGGTATAAAGTAAATGTTTTCAATGTTTGTATTAATCTAATAGTTGTTATTAACATTGAGTGACTACTATGTACCTGGCATTTATATTAATACTCAGAACAACCTTGTACAGCTAACATTATTATCCTGATTTTACAGGGTGTGCACACACACACACACACATTCAGACCCATCTCTATCTGGCTGTAAAGCTTATGCTTTTTCTAATAGAACATGTTGTCCTCACTCTGTCATTAGTTTCACCTTCTCTGCTAACTCCCACCTAGAAGTCCTTCCTTGGTAATTATTTCTATCTGAGAGAGGTCATCTTAGAGATAAATGAGAAAAGTGGCTGGAAAAGCAAGGAAAGAGCAGTTGTTAGGTTAGAAGGTTGAAAATTTAGGTTTTATCTGATGGGCAAAATGTAGCCAAGGGGCATTCTTGCATGAAGAAGTGATCAAATGAAAGAGGTTTTAAGACTAAGTATCTCACCAGTTAGATATTGGTCTAAAAGGAAGTTAGAATAGCTAACTTGTCATAAGCTAGGCATCAAAGTCTGGGAAGGCAAGGGAAAAGACTGTGAGAATGGAAAAAGAAATTCAACCCTTTGGTTGAGTCTGAGAGACATTATGAAAAAATCTGGGAAGACTTTATTAGGGAATTATTTTGAGGTATGTGGGAAACATTTTCAATTTTATTGCAACACCATTATCTGTAACATAACTTTTTGGAGACTGAACCCTTGCGACTCTTTGCAAACTTAACTCATGCTGTAATTCCTCAAAGAGCATCACTTTCTGAGATCTCCGTAATGTGAATTTAAGGGACTAGGGAAATACTGGTACAATTAGCAGTAAAAAGTGGTGGGAAGGAATGTTGTTTGGGGGGTAAAACAATATTTTGTGTTTCCCACATGCTAGGTTCCATACATTGGCAGACAGCACTCAGTCCAAGTGTGACACAGGTGCAAAAAGGGATGCAGTGTATAGGTTTGGAGTGAATGAATGCAGACACCCAAACCTATCGAATCATCTTCGAAAAAAAGACTTGGAAACTGAATATCCTGGCCAGCTTCGGTTAGGTGATATGAAGATGAAGAGAAACCAGTAATGGAAAAAGAGGCAGAGTAATCAGAGAAAGACAGCCTCCTGAAAGAAGATTGGATTTCGAGTCAACCCTGACTCTGCCCTTTCCTGTTTGACTCCAGACTGTCAGTAGAAAGTTTCCTCCCAAGTACAAGGGGGCTGGACACGGTGAACTCTAAGTTCTTTTAGAGTGTGAAGATTTGATGTTCCCAGTTAGAAAGTGTGGGAAAGTTTCAAGAGCAAAATGTGGGTTAAAATGATCAAAAACGGGGGCATGCTCCCCATCCCCTGCCCCCAACCCTCACTTTGCCACCACTCTTGAAAACAGTAGTACCACAAAAGAAACATCAATGATCAGTCAGTAAAAGTAACTGCATAGTTACTGTTAGATACTCCATCAGAATTTCATGAAAGAATTGTTCAATTTTATGGTCTGACAAATTTTACTTCTGTCGTTTCCTTCCCAAGTTTCAAATGCAGAAGTCACAGATTGGCAGCCATGATATTCCAAATGCAGAAATAAATAGGGAAACCATGTTTTTTACATACAGGTATTGTCCACTTGGAGACGTGGCAGAAAGTCATAGGTGTGAGACCCTTTGATAAGATAATACCTTTGGGGACTTAAAATAATATCTTTTGATTATAGAGGATTTTGTTTTCATATGAATGGATTTGATTTTGCTGGGCTATCTCTATTTGCAGGAGTTTTCTAGATCTCAGTGCCGTGTTCCTCCCCCTCCTTTTTCAAAATGAAATTCAAGGGCTTAGTGTGTAAACATGATATTGAATCTACCTACTGCCAAACCCCAGGGCTCTAACATTAATTCAATACCCTCACCAAAGGAAAGAAATTCAAACCTAGCTAGCATTAGTGTTTGATGGAAAAATACGATTTTTGTCAGCTGAATGAAAAAAAAATCTTGTTAGCGACCAGTTTAACAATGTATTAATAGAATTTTTATGAGTTATTTTTTCTTAATCTTTTATGGGAAGATAATTTTTAAAATTTCATTATTTTTTTATTGGGAAAGAAAACATTTGACTTCGGTTTCTCTGTTTAGTGAAAGGGTCTTGTTGATTAAAACAAACATTTCCCTCAAATTTATAGATATTAAGTGGTTTTATTTATTTTTTAGGAGACAAGAATCCTTTTTGTGTGATAGTAAAAATTAAACCTAACAAATCTATCTATCTATCTATCTATCTATCATCTACCTATCAGAGAGAGAGAGAGCATACACAAGTATGAGCAGGGGAGAGCTAGTGAGGGGCAGAGGGAGAGAAAGAGAATCATAAGCAGGCTCCACACTCAGTGTGGAACCTGATGTGGAGCTTTAGGTGGGGCTTGGTCCCACGACACTGGGATCATGACCTGAGCCAAAGTTAAGAGTCAGACACTCAAATGACTGAGCCACCCAGGCACCCCTAACAAATCCTTCTTTTTTTTTAACGTTTATTTATTTTTGAGACAGGGAGAGACAGAGCATGAACTGGGGAGGCTCAGAGAGAGGGAGACACAGAATCTGAAACAGGCTCCAGGCTCTGAGCTGTCAGCACAGAGCCCGATGCGGGGCTCGAACTCACGAACTGTGAGATCATGACCTGAGCCAAAGTCGGCCGCTTAACTGACTGAGCCACCCAGGCACCCCAACAAATCCTTCTTTAAAAGATAATTTAAAAAGTATAACCATATGTACTGGAATCTATATGAAAATATTACTTGTTTGAGTTATGACTATATGCTTTGGGATCAGAGGGTCAGAGTCCAGAGTGCTAACCATTACACTATGGAACATGGGGTCAGAGTCAAATCCTGATCCTATAACTTTTAAGTTGAACGACATTGGGAAAGTTACTTAAATTCTCACAGCCTCATTTTCCTTATATATAAAATAAAGATGATACTAGTGTCTGTCTCATTGATTTGCTTTGAGGATTAAGTTAAAGAATACACGTATGCAATTGGGACATAAAAAACACAACAATGCTCATGCTCTTCTCATGACTATTGTTATTATCTTAAGTATGCAGAAGCTTAATTAGGAAAATTATAAAACCCAGAAAGTCAACGTTCACAGTAACCTCTTCAAGCTAAACTCAACATACACTGGGCAGAATAGTTTTTCTTTTTCTGATCAACTATCTGGTATGGTCACAAATGAGTGAATGTTTCACATTTAGATTTCTTGTTATATTTGTTATTATACTTTTGTATAATGTATAATTTCTAGAGACAATTTCAAAAGATGCTATCATATATCGGCGAGAGAGAGAGCATGGGTAGTTGCCAAATTGGTTGGAAAATGTTTTTTTTTTTTTAATTTTTTTTTTTCCAACGTTTATTTATTTTTGGGACAGAGAGAGACAGAGCATGAATGGGGAAGGGGCAGAGAGAGAGGGAGACACAGAATCGGAAACAGGCCCCAGGCTCTGAGCCATCAGCCCAGAGCCCGACGCGGGGCTCGAACCCACGGACTGCGAGATCGTGACCTGGCCGAAGTCGGACGCTTAACCGACTGAGCCACCCAGGCGCCCCTGGTTGGAAAATGTTTTAATGAGAAAAATGTTTAAGAATATTTACCTGTTCTTCTGTTTGTTTGTATATCTATTTATGCCTAGCCTCATTCTAAAAATGATGTATGGTAGTAATTAGGAGATTAAAATTTAGCTAGTTAAACTTAATAACTGATGGAAATAGAAATAAGACATTAAACAAAAAAAGAATGGGATATGGAAAATATGTCTGAAATACAAATATGAAGAGTTCTAATTCACTTAGGATAAGATATATTGGATTACTCTATGGAAAAGTAAAACGTAACACAAACTGAAGAAGTCTATTTTAACAAAGTTCTCTTAGCTTTGTGGCTGTAAAGTTTAATTTGGAACAAGATACAATTTTCCGGGACACCAAAGAAATTCAGCATCACTTCAAAATACCGCCCTAGAAAAGGCACAACGGTAAAGACTCAGGTAAGTGATATACCCGTGTGATAAATGCTTGTGAAAGACACGTTTTCTTTACCAAATTAATAAAAACAGAATCGAATAAGAAGGAGAGCTTAATTGTATACTTATTAAAGATTCATGTCATTTTTAAGAATAGAGGGTACTGGGGCGCCTGGGTGGCGTAGTCGGTTAAGCGTCTGACTTCAGCCAGGTCACGATCTCGCGGTCCGTGGGTTCGAGCCCCGCATCAGGCTCTGGGCTGATGGCTCAGAGCCTGGAGCCTGTTTCCGATTCTGTGTCTCCCTCTCTCTCTGCCCCTCCCCCGTTCATGCTCTGTCTCTCTCTGTCCCAAAAATAAATAAACGTTGAAAAAAAAATTTTAAAAAAAGAATAGAGGGTATTATGTTTAAAAAAACAACAACAAGAATTAGTGATCTTATTTGCCCTAAAAATGCTTGTTAGATTCTTGGCATATCCACATAATGTATGTGCTTTTGTGGAACACACTGTTGTAACTTTGGGGGAATGCCAAGACTAAAAAGTTCTAATCTATTCCAGACTTGTTGGAAACAACAAAAGAGCAACAAGCAATTACAAAAGTGTGGTAAGTGCCACAAAACTAACGTACAGAGTGCTGTCACACATGCGCGCGCGTACACACACACACACACACGCACACACACACATACAAGTGCATATATGTACAGATAAATTATATTGGTTCTGAATCTTGTTTCATTTGTGAATTTGAAAGTAAGGCAGTGGGATTTCACCTCTCGACACTTTCATCCAATTACTGGCCTATGTTTGGCAGTTCATATTAGCAGAATAATTCGTGAGGAACATCTTTTTTAATACAAAGCTAAGCAGTGAATTTTTCATGCGGTGGTTACAGATGAATTTTCTTCCTGGTAAGATTTCCTAGGATTTCCTAAGATTTTCTACTTGGATTTCACGGGACAGATTTCCCACTTTGGTTGAAAACACTGTTACTCAACCCAACCTATTTTGTTGTTATTCGTCATTACGAAGCTAGTATGTGATTGAGAAGTAGAATCAATGAAAGTGTTTATTAATTACTATAATATACCAAGCACTATCAAAACCACTCCTTTCCAAACTTTCTTCTGTGGTTGGTAAGCATTCTATACACACTATCTCTCCACCTTCTCCAGAGATGCACAATACACGTGAGAATATTAAATGCTTTAATAAGTATTTATTTAAAAAAACTTGTTTAACTTGGGGTTTCCCAGGCTTAATAATGAAACAGCTTTCAAAGAATAGCTATTAACATGCTGTTGGATTCTGGATTTTTGTGGAATAGAATCTGGATACCCTTGCCTAATAAAAACAGTGTGAAAATAAGGGTTGCTGTAGTCCAAAATCAAATATAAATGACCTTGGAAAACATGCCATTCTGTAATATGGGCAACCCCTCCCTTCATGGTTATAATTAATCAAATTAAAATGAGCATATATATCAGTTCTGCAGTTTCAGATCAGTGAGTGGTATCTGTGTTACCAGAAGGTAGAACCCTGTAAAGGCAATTTCTTTGAGGGATTTTGTAAAGGAGAAGGAATATCTTCTCTTATCCTCTGCCTATGTAGAAGGTGGTTCGTTTTGCTTGGTCCTAAGAGAACAATTTACTGTTCAAAAAGGACACTGTTGAGATGGAGGGGAGCACCATTACTAATTACACATACCCAGGATTGCCCTACGCAGGCATGGCCACACTTGTTCTTTGTACATGCTGGCCATGCAGAGGACCTTTGGTTTTCTGCCTGCCTCAGGCAATTAAGAGGGTCAAAAGTGAGCGTGTTATTTCATTCCATACATTTATTAATAAAAAAAAATTGAAGAATAAACTGTGAAAACAGCAATTACAATTGCACACCCCTTCTCAGTTGACTAGTTTACAGTTTCCACAGAAAATTCTTTGGTCATGGTGACAACTATTTTAGATGGAAAATATAGCGAGGCACAAAAACAGGGAGGTGAAAAGATGAACAACTAACGGAATAATAAAATAGAGGTTTTTTTTTTAATATTTTAAAAAAATTTTTTTAACGTTTATTTATTTTTGAGACAGAGAGAGACAGAGCATGAACGGGGGAGGGGCAGAGAGAGAGGGAGACAGAATCAGAAGCAGGCTCCAGGCTCTGAGCCATCAGCCCAGAGCCCGACGCAGGGCTCGAACTCACAGAGGGTGAGATCGTGACCTGAGCTGAAGTCGGACGCCCAACTGACTGAGCCACCCAGGCGCCCCAGAATAGAGGTTTTTAAGTTGATTTTAAAATGGCAAAGAAAGCCAGGAAACAAAGTCCCCAAGGGGTCCCAAGTTACAGGATTACTTGGGTTTTGCACATAAGGGATCATGAGTACAGACTGATGAAGTTGGAAGCAAGGCTTGAATCCCATTAGTTGTGTAGCTTTAGACAAATCGTTCCTTCAAATCTCTGTTTTCTTCTCTGCAGAATAAAACATGTCATGATACATTACAGGGTGGCTGTGAGGACTGAATGAGGATTGTATGGAAATGCATTGAGAATCCTAAAGATTTTACTCAATACTTGTAATTTTATCTAATATTTTACACTAATTACAACACGCCTTTGAAAATTTCCTAACCTCCCTTCTACATTATCTGCTTTTATGAGGCAACAAGGAAATCCAGACTATCTCACCAAGTTCTACATATCTGTTCCTGGTCACCCTCAGAGAGGGACTTTTTGGGGGGAGTTTTCTGTGCCTGGGGGCATGAAATAATTTCTTTAAATTAGGCTGTAACAGGGAAGCAAAACAAAGAGAATAGTTCCTTGGGCAGACACTAAACAGACAAATGGTTGCGTGTACAGAACAGTCACAATCTAGATGGCTGACGCCATGTTTTCATACCAGAGGGTGGCTCCATTCAGAGGACTCAGCATGGTCCTATTTCAAGACACTTACCCTCCAGACAACATTAACAGGCTCGTTCCTTGCCAACACTTTATTGCTTGTTGTTCAGAGTAAACCAGGGGCTGTGTTTAATGACTTTGCTCTAAATAGCTTGATAAACAGCATCAACAATAACTTAAAAAACAAAGAAGCTAGGACACTTTAATATGAGTTTAAATGAACTGATCTTAGACATGTTGCCCCTTTCAGGTAACATATGTGTCTAATGGACATCGCGCTCCCGCTCTACAACTCGCCTGCTCACCACTCCACCCACCTCTTCCTCACCAAGACAAAGAAACTTCGCGTTTACTTCATTTGTTGTATCATCTTTCACTTAATTTTTTGCGATTTTCCAGATCCTGGTAGACATTTTATGTCTTATATTTTTTATCTTCCTGTTTGATGTGCATTTCTATGCGGGATGATACTGAGTGATGAGTGATGATGGAGAGTTATTTCACTTGAACCCTTTTCACGACTGCAGAAGGAGGGGAGAGCATACAGTGGCTGCAGCGCGGAACAAAAATAAAGGGCTCAAAAAATAGCTTTTGTTTGAGATGCTGGTAAATACTGAGACTTCCAAAGGGTAATGACTATTTTTTTAAGTTTCAAGGTTACCGTCCGCGAAAGTTCTGTGTGATAGACTGTTCAATCATCCAGTGTAAATACCTAGAGCTAGTTCTTGAAAAATGCTTAAAAAAATCTCTTTTTAGCTTCAGCTTTAGTTCTCTACTGGCTTCAGGTCCTGCCCCTGTAGCCTTATGGACAATGAATTTGTTTTTAAGCTCTTAGGATTATTTGTATATTCAAAGAATACCTAAACAAGAAAATCTCAAAAGTAATTAAATTCTAATGATAGAATGCGAGATGTTGTGGAATGGAGATTTTTTAAATAACTGGATTGTTTCAAATCACTTCATATCACTTAGGTAAGCACTTACTCTGCCTACATGTAGGCTGATGTCTCAGATTCCACAACCTAAACATATAACATAACAAATTTATGGTTAAGGTGTTGGCATTGTCCAATACTGGGATATGTATCAGGCTCTGAGCTGAAGTTAGAGATTTAAAAATGAATGAGGCATAGTCTGTCTTTCATGGATTGAAATCTAATTAAATAGTAACTAGAGAGGGGAAGGCGACGAGCATTTAGTGAAGGTGTAGCTGGTGTTGGATTCTGCAATATGTCATCTTGCAAAACACCAAAAATCACAATGTAGGTATGATATATATATGTGCTATCCTTAATCCCCTATTCAGATAAGATAGTTAAGACTCAGGGAGGTTCAATTATTCGTTTCGAATTTTATAGCACAATTATACACGACTTAGGTTTAATTAAGGAAATCCACAGTCTTTAGGAAAAAAATTTTTCCAAAGAGAAGCGTTGGGTTTTCAGAAAATCTTTGAAGAAAATAAAAATACTGCTTACTGTCTTCAAAATCTTGACTCTATTTCAGACATCAAAATGTTCTGTATGTAAATGCTTAAATGATTCCACTTATAATCAATAACCATGCTTAATTACTGTGGGGGGAAAAGAAAACTTGCTTTAACAAATCTGTATTTCTAATCCATATTTCCACAATACTTGACAAATTAAAAAAATTTCATCCCAAAAGGATTACTTATGGTCCTTTTGCATAGCAAATATAATATTGGATGTGATAGTATTGAAAAGCAATTTTCTAAGTAACAGCCAATTAATTAGTAATGTCCAAATATTTTTTTTTAATTTTTTTTTCAACGTTTATTTATTTTTGGGACAGAGAAAGACAGAGCATGAACGGAGGAGGGGCAGAGAGAGAGGGAGACACAGAATCGGAAACAGGCTCCAGGCTCCGAGCCATCAGCCCAGAGCCTGACGCGGGTCTCGAACTCATGGACCGCGAGATCATGACCTGGCTGAAGTCGGACGCTTAACCGACTGCGCCACCCAGGCGCCCCAGTAATGTCCAAATATTTAAAGTTATAAATCAACTATTAACCTGTTAAGTAAAATATATGCTAGCTTTCTATGTTGGCAAATAGGACTTAATATAACAAATCAAATGTATGTGTGAAGTTACATTATTAATATAACTGAAAATTGGCAAAACATCAAAGATGACTGATTTATACTTGTGCTTGCTTACTTAAATGGTCTGTTGACTTGGATGAGTGATCAAAAGAAAACATATAGAATTTATAAATTCTTATAAATTCAATCCACAAGATTTATTTTTTTCTCTGAGCGAAATCATTACATTGTTCTTTTTTATGTATTTAAAAAAAAATTTAACGTTTATTTTTGAGAAAGAGAGACAAAGTGTGAGCACGGGAGAGGCAGAAAGAGAGGGAGACACAGAATCCAAAACAGCTCCAGGCTGAGCTGTCAGCACAGAGCCTGACGCAGGGCTCGAACTCACAAACCGCAAGATCATGACCCGAGCCAAAGCTGGAAGCTCAACCGACTGAGCCACCCAGGCACCCCATATATTTTCTTTTTTACTAGAACATTGTAAAAGTATTAATTTATGCTATTTTTGCCAAAATTATGACATTTTCTTATGCAAGAGTTTATTGCATTCAAGCTATCAGAGAGGAAGGATTTGACAAGCTAATTAATTTGTCCTTTCCTTCGTCTAAATGTTTCTAACTTTTATTTTTATTTTATCTTATTTTTTATTTTTATATTTATTTTAATTTTATTCTCAAGTTAAGGTTTCTACCTTTTAAATCTTGCCCACACCGCAAATAAGGTCTGTCTCTAGCACTATTCAGAAACCAAATACAGAAAACTTCATGGCATTGGACACAGCCATCTTTATTTTGTAGACAGAAGACAAGCGATATGGAGATAGCCTGGCTGCATTAGTCACAGGAGGGGATGGTCAGAGCTGCAGTCAGTGGTGTGCTGGAACCAGCTGGTATGGGCATGAGAAAGTCCATTCATGGCACCTTTCCCAATTCTGTGGTCAGTGCCATCACTTTGGGAGTCTGAAACTTGTCACTGGTGGGAGTACTTATACCTTGGGAATCAGCACATGATACGAACCAGGTTCCCACTGTCCCCTTGAGTTAGTTGTTAAACATCTGAACAGCACTGGTTATGGGTTGCTCTGAGTGTTGGTTTGTGAGTGACAGTGGTGAGCATGTGACCTTTAATAAATTTATTTTGTGCATGGGTTTGTGATATTCTGAGCCCTCTGAGACACTCTTGCCCTTCTTGCCTCGGTCAAAGGGCAACACTGATTTTATTAGGTTATTCTTCTCTTTGAAGCTGTCATTTCCTGTAATCCTTTAAACCAAAAAAATAATTTTAGAGAGATTATGAGTTTTCCCCTCAAAGGAGACTATTCATTTTACCCATTTGATACTCATCTTATAACTAAATAAAGTTATGTGTTGGGCACCACACTGTGAAATAAATATCTTTACTTAGTTGAAATTGATATAATGTTCTTAAATCTGTTTCTTTTTTTTCATGGTTAGTAGAGAGATTTTATGTTACTGAGCATTGATCCAATTAGAGAAATGAAATATTCTGGGTAAAAATACCTAAAGAAGTGTGTGTGTGTGTGTGTGTGTGTGTGTTACTAACATGGCATTAACTGGTTAACTCTTAAAAAGATGGATTTTAAACTTGAAAAGATTCTTGATTAGTGAAAAGAAAGATATCAGTAAAAAGAGAGAACATTGTAGGAAAAATAGGACTGGTCGGATTAACGTTGTTAAATTACACTGATGTAGTATGCTAAAAAATGAAAAAGTTTACCATATAATTCTTGTTTTAGATAATATAAAAAAGACAAAATAGCAAGGTTGCCAGGAATCCAGCACGGTAATTAAGGACTGATACATAAAGCATAGAAGGAATTCGTGTAACTACCTAACACAAAGCAGATCTTCCAATGTAGAATTATTTCCATCTTGTTCTTTATATGATAAGTATGCTTAGACCAGAGCCCTGTCAACTCGTATAACATTCTCAACTATTCATCCATTTCCCTCCAAGGCAAATAGATTAGTAATTCATACCTGGGCTTCATGAAAATACTATCATAAAAATGTCCTGACATATGTTGACTATCAGAGCTAGGTACTGTATCATTTCCTCCTAGAATGAATTCAACTCAGTTGATTAAATGTGCTTAATATACTGTAGAGTTTACATTATAAATTAATTTAGTTCAAAATGCTTTTCTATGTATATTTTTGTTTATAAAAGTAAGCTTGAATAAAATTATGCTTTATGTTTAAAAGTTGGATATGAAGTGAGTGTGTTCTTAGTTTTGAATTGGAGATTTGTTTTCATAGCTGAGCAGGAAGCTATTACTATGCTGTGAGAAGCAAGGCAGCTTCTGAGGAGTATAGATGCTAAGAAATATAACAGAATATGCATTTGTTCCTTGGTTTCCAGTGTAAGGGAATGCAAGGAGCTATTTAGCTATAAGGTTCTGATGCTTATTTACCCAACCTTACTTTCCAATGCTGATTTACTCAAATCTCTATCATCTCAGTCATTTTTGCTGTAAGTTACTTGGTCTAGTGACAAGGGCACTTCAGGAAGGACTTTACCATGGGCTTCAAGGCATTGAGTTCCGATCAGAGCTCCCCATATGACATCCCTTCCACTCACGGGCACGTCCACACGCCTACCTGCTTTGTCTGTTGTATGGCAGTACCACATGGCTTAGTGTAAATCTCTGCTTGACGCTTGAGACGATCGTTGTGCAGGGCTCAGACCTGTTAGCTTTTTCAAAAAGAAGGACAGAGCACTAGAAGCCACCAGAGCGGTGAAATGGGTAATGATTTGAAAAATTTCATTGCAAGCCCGCTTTAGCCCTGAACGTATGATAGGGCTGAGATAGAGGAGGGGCAAAATGCAGCTGCCTTGCGTGGAATAAAAAGAAAAGAGGTAGTGGAGAGGAGGCATAGGACCAGTGGATAGAAGAAGGAATCATAACATAGAACTGAAAATAAATCGTGGTTTATAGTTAATGTTTCATGACTGCAGAGGTATCATTTAAAATTACAGAAAGTTCTTTAGACTTTTAGTCCTTATGAGAACTATGGACAACTAATCAGTGGGTAATCTCCTAGAACACTACTTTTTATATAGTCTAACTCCCACATATTTGTCAGAAATAAAATAAGAAAATGTGTCTATCCTGCTTATACGATTTAAGTTTTTTTAAAAAATGGTTATTCACTTATTTTGAGAGGGAGCGTAAGCAGGGGAGGGGCAGAGAGAGAGAGGGAGACACAGAATCTGAAGCAGGCTCCAGGCTCTGAGCTGTCAGCACAGAGCCTGACGCGGGGCTAGAACTCAGACTGTGAGATCATGACTTGAGCCAAAGTCGGCTGCTTAATGAACTGAGCCACCCAGGTGCCCCCATTTATTGATTTTATCTCCTGATGTATCCCAGATAAGAGAGGACTGGGTAATCTGCTCATGAGGTGCAGGTCTTTGTAGCTGTTTTTGGTGGCTTCATTCTTCCAGCTCGGGGACATGGGAGGCTGACTGTCACCTAAGTCATTCTGTGGGATGGCCCCAGGCCAATGAGAGGCACATCCCCCGAGGGCTTCCTCCAATTCTTTGCCCTGTTCCTAGTTCTCCTTGCCCTCTTCCTCAAGGAGCCCAAATCCAGTGAAGGTCCAGTCTCTGACTCCATGGGGCAACAGCCACAGCTCCAGAGCTCTGTGTGGATTTGGGCCAGCCTTTGTTGAGATTGTATCACATTTCACTTCCCCTCTCTGCCTGATCTTACTTCACTTCCCCATTACATGACAATCCTAAAAAAACACACCCAAACTTCTGATTTGGTTAGATTTATTTATTTAAAAAAAATTTTTTTTTCAACGTTTATTTATTTTTGGGACAGAGAGAGACAGAGCATGAACAGGGGAGGGGCAGAGAGAGAGGGAGACACAGAATCGGAAACAGGCTCCAGGCTCTGAGCCATCAGCCCAGAGCCTGATGTGGGGCTCGAACCCATGGACCGCGAGATTGTGACCTGGCTGAAGTCGGACGCCTAACCGACTGCGCCACCCAGGCGCCCCTGATTTAGTTAGATTTCTTGAGTTAAGGCTGGTGAAAATTTGGTCTTACCTGGTTTGATGAGTCCCGCTCACTGAGGCTGACCTTACTGGGCTAGTCACATGCATGGCTGCAGTGGGGCTCAATCCGTGAGCTCCTAACTTTAGAGCTTTTTAAAAAAAATACACACTCATATATAATCATTGCTCCCAAAGTGGGCTGTTATATCAGAGGGCTTTTGTCCAAGGCTGTGGCAAAACTAGCTCTTCTCCAAACTTTAGGTACATAGGTTGAGCTGTATTTTTCCAACCCTATTGGTGAATTTCACATTGGAGGTCTTTATGTCCTTTCTTACCAGCAAACCTGAGTTAAGACCATGAGGACCCACTGTGAGGGAAGGTCTAGTAATATGGAAGCCCCAAAGAATAGGTGTTCCAGGTCTTAATTTTTTTCTTCTGGAATGTTCTTTTGGTGTTATTAAGATTTTCCCATTCCCCTCCCGCATTATCAAGTTGTAAATTCAAAGGAAGAGGTGGTCTCCACTAAGCCACAAATGATCCTGATACACTCTATTCAAATCATCATGGCCAAGAGGTGACCACTCCAGAGTTGGAGAAAAAAACAAAGAAAATCTGCTCCAAGGTAGGTTTTTGTATTCATTTAAGCAAAGAACAAACTTGCAGCATCCTTCACAAAAAATAAAATAAAATAAAAATAGTATATCAGGGCACCTGGGAGGTACCTCAGTTGAGCATCTGACTTTTGATTTTGGCTTAAGGTGTGATCCCAGGGTAGTGGGATCAAGCCCCATGTCCGGGTCCACACTCAGTGTGGAGCATGCTTAGGATTCTCTCTCTCTCTCTCTCTCTCTCTCATCTTTCTCTCTCTCTCTGCCCCTCTCCTCCATTCATGCTCTCTCTCTCTAAAATAAAAATCAAAAGAAAAATAAATTTTAAAAGTAGTATATAAGCTTTCCTTTCTAACACATTTGCTGCTATAGAGACAAAAGGCTAAATAAAAGTAGTAGTAATGATAAAACTTAAATTATTAATGATGAGAATTGTTCCACTTATCATCTTTTATTGATTAGAGATTTAAAAAAATCTTTCTTGGGGCATCTGGGTGGCTCAGTCAGTTAAGCATCTGGCTTTGGCTCAGGTCAAGATCTCAGGTTTGTGGGTTTGAGCCCCGCATTGGGCTCTGTGCTGACAGTTCAGAACCTGGAGCCTGTTTTGGATTCTGTGTCTCCCTCTCTCTGTCCTTCTCCCACTTGTGCTCTGCCTCTCAAAAATAAATAAATGTTTTTTAAAAATTAAAAAAAAATCTTTCTTTAGCAGCTCTAATGAGATGCTTATCAGTTTTTCTTTCGCAAATAATATGCATATTGAGACATTCTTTTTTCCTGAGTCTAGTCCTCTATCTAAATGTATTCAGATTTTATGATCTATTTATTATCTAAATAGTTTTCAGATTTTATGATTCTGGAATGTTCGTTTATCTCTCCCCATCACCCATCTTTCATTCCTTAAACCACTTCTAATCTCCTGTCTTTGCCTCTGTCGGCTTGCTTTACACAGCTTCTTCCTAACTCCATATAAAGCATTGGACATATATGCAAGATTTTTTCTTATTTTCTTTTATATATCCTAAGGTTTTAATGTAAAATCTCCACTCCTCTACCATATTATTTATCATTTTTCAAACTTTGGTTTTCTCTTTTTGGAATTATCATCAGTAGAAGTAACTTGTAATTCTAGCAATTTGCCTATAGTGGACCATGACTTCTTGTGAATGTCAAAAAAAAAAAGAAAAGGAAAGAAATAAATGAATGTACATTGGTATTTCAAAAAGAGTGAAGTTTCAAACACATGCATGTTCTTTCTGTCCTGTGTGTGCTTATTGTTAATTTTGTGTGAAAGACTCTTTCCTATTCTGTGTACCTGGCAAAATAAAAACCTGCTTATATACAACTACTTCTTTGAAGCTTTCCTCACACCCTTATATTTCCTTGACTCTCCTCATGAACTATCTCTGCATTGTGTAGATGTTATTATGATGGCAGCTACCTCTTACATTACTTACTTATTTTTACTTGTCTTTGGGATTCTTGAAACGAAAATCTCTGTACTAGTCATCTTTGTATTTCCAGGGCTTAGCCCAGTGCAGAGTATAAATAAGATGATCAGTGAATGATGGTGAGGTCTTGAATAAAGGTCTAATTAAGATGATCAATGAGACTATTTCCTATTGTCTGGCAATTTTCAAGATGGGTCAAATTCTCATGATAACAAAGGGCACATAAATGGGAAGAAGTCACTCCGAGTTAGTTGATGCTAAATATTCTTATTTTAAAAACACCACTCAGAATCATTTAGCTGATTGAAAAATAGAAGTTGTACTGTTATTAACAAACCAACATATTTGTGCTGCATTTATTATTGTAAACCCCTATTCAAAATTCTACCTGCAGTAAACATTAATTTTGGAAAAGCTACCAGAAGAAAAATGGCAAATTATTGAATGGACAAAGTCTAAATACCCATCCCCCATACAGGACATTTTTCTTTTTTTCAGTTCATTCAGATTCAGCTTTATTGTGAATTAACCATCTATCAAGAATGAGCATCAAAAGAGTAGAAAAAGATAAAGGATGGCATTTAAAAAAGTTCCCTGGCAAGTGAGAAGGAGGGCATGAGGTTAAGAGCCCTGTTTAGGGAAGGAAAACTTGTCCAGGTCACGAATGCTGTTTTTGTCAATGATTCAAACACTGAAGGTGTTGGATTGAGGATTCGGATTCAGAATCAGAATGAAGCATTTCTGGAGCTCCTCTAGACATTTCCTAAGACGTTACATGCCCTCTCACGAGAGACAGTTGGTGTGTAGGATCGGTCCAGTCTGCTGTGAGTCAGGAAGCCACGGGCTGCAGAAGAGGCCTTGGCCAAAGCTGCCAGGTAGGCCATGTAGTAGGGTGCTGGATCCTCATGCTCATTATAGTCAACCAGGAGGAGGTTGACATGATTCGGGATACGACTCTGAAGGTAGTCAGCCGGGTTTCACCATGTGAAATTAGCTGCTGCTGTGGGAGACAGTTCATAACCATTTTACATCTTATGAAGTTGCACACTTTTCTGAATATATTCTGCAAACTGTACAGTGTCTCCAGCTTCTCCAACACATAAGAATAACATTTCTTCACTCTGAAACGTCTTGTCATGATCGTCTTTCATCTGGACAATTCTGTTAGCGGCTACCTGGTCAGAGGCAACAAAGACATAGTTGGGGCCCTGGATGCTGCCTCCCTCGATAGCAGAGGGAGGCTGAGAGGACAGAGCGTGGGACTTGCCGGCATCTCGGTCTCACCGGTGAGAGACCAGACATTTTTTATGTTCAGGAATTGCCTAAGAGGAAATTGCATTTATATTTTTACAGATGTTGATGCATTCCTGTACGCAGAAGTAATAGATTTGTGTATATAATGGCTCTTGTCTGCTCAAGCTTAGCTATGTACCGTGCTTTCGTTGTCTTTCCTGCTCTTTCAAAGGGAGGATGGATCACAGCAGGAGAATTTGATGCTAAGAAACTGACAACACATGCTCGCCTTTCAATGAGATTCTGATCCCTTAAAAAAATAACGCTTGGCTTCTTCCTTATCACAATTCTCCATATGAGCTACGAATCACAAGATGCAATCCTACGTTCCTCTTTAGTTTTGATGAGATAGTGTCATGTAATTCATGGCAAGATTCAGGAGATTCTTGCTTGGCTATTAAATTTATTCTAATTGAATGATAGTATTTTGTAATTGGAAACAAAGTTTATATCATGAAACTGACTTTCTTATTTGATAAATAAGCAACCAGAAATCTAAAACTGCTTAATGATTGAGACAGGACTGTAGAGATGGAACCAGGGTCAGTGCTCTTTCCACTACACCAAGTTGACCTTATCATGTAAGCTTTTATCTCCCTATAAATACTGAGAAAGGCTATATTCTTTAGAAGCTAGTGTCTAAATTTATCAATTATTCCTATAACGATCAGCATTACACTTTCCCTCCATGTACATGGAACAATGGCCACCTGAATATGTCCATACTCTAATCCCTAGAATTTGTGATTATGTTACCTCACATGGCAAAAGGATCTTTGCAGATGGAATTAAAGTTATAGACCTTAAGATACAGAGCTTATTGGGTGCGCCCAATATTATCACATGGGCCTTTAAAACTGTAAGAGGAGGGGAGAATAGTAAGTCAGAGAGAGGAGATAGAAGAAGAGGAAGGAGACATTTGAAGCCCCCCCAGAAGGGCACCATTTCTGGCTTTGAAGATGAAGGGAGACAGCCATGAGCCAAGGCATGCAGGTAGTCTCCAGAAGCTTGTAAAGGCAAGGAAACAGATTCTCCCCTAAGCCCTCCCGAAAGAACACAGCCCTGCTGACATCTTTCACCTCATGGGACATGAAGCAAGCAAACCAACCAAGCCCACAAACTTCTGGCCACCAAGTCTGTGGCAATTTGTTATTACAGCAATAGAAAATTAATACATTCTTCTCCATTCCCTTCGTCTCCTTCATTTCCACAATCTCCTTATAATCTTCATTACCACCATCATTACCACTATTGCCCCCTTTTACTGAGTGTCCCTTAAATAGGAGACCCTGGGCTTAGTGTTTCAAATTCATTGTCTCTGATCCTTACAACAATCTTAGCAGGTAGAAATCGTTAACTCTACTTGACGAATAAGATGGCCAAGTCAAGCAATTCTCATAGGCCACAAAGATAAGAAGTACAGGATCCTAGAGAGCTATCTTTGGATGAGAAATCATTTCAACCTTGTAGGTAGGCAAAAGCTAGGATCCTGTGTTATTTATGTCCAATATAATTTCTTTAGGAGAGAAAAAAACTAAAAAAATCTTTTAAATTGATAAAGAGATGAGTGGGCAAGTGATTGTCAGCAGGGTTTATCAGTAGAGAAAGATAGAATATGTTATTTATAGATAAGAAATTAAAAGATCATTTTAGCCATAGATATCCAAACAAATGAAGTATTTTGAGTGATCATACTGCCTTACGGTATACAGTGTAGTGAACACTCCATCTACAAGCCTAGAGATTATTAAGATCATCCTGGGTGATTTTGCAAGAAGCTTTTGCTGCTTAGACAGGGATTTTCCAATCTCTTCATTAACTCATCTAGACTTAAGTTCAAATTCGTTATTCACTGTTTACGATATCTGAATTAATTAGCTGAAAATATGTATCCTGGTCTCAGAGTGCTGAAATGATTAAACATATGCAGGAAATAGGTGGTTACCAGCTACCACTTGCTCATAGACTGCAGGAAGGCATGGGGGCTGTGCGAGTCTGGGCTACCACACTATGGCACCAGATGTCAGGTGCCAGTTGGAACCCAAGGATGTATGGCAGTGTTAGTGGAGCTTGGAAAGAGGATCTGGTGAGCATCCTAGACATCAGGGAACCTATAAAAGGAAGAAAAGCAAAAGACAGGGAAAAAAATGCTCATAGAAACAAAAAAACACACACGCAAAGAGAGACAGAGAGAGAGAGATGGAGAAAGAGAGAGTGGTAGAGAAAAAAGAGAAAACGACTAGAAATATTTAAAATAGAGGTGTCAGGAAAGGTACTTGTAACTTAAAAAATTTTTTTTAAAAACAGGTTTGGTGTTCTAAGGCACAGAGTTCTAAGGCGTTAAGTTAAAAACCAAAGAGATTTTAGGGTAGTTTTTTATGCCCTGCCTATTGTTTAAGCATTCAGTCCTTACCTCATGTAAAAATACCATACCAACAGCTAACTAACGTTTCTTGAACATTTACTGGCAGAAAGTTTAATTGCTTGGCCATCAGTTCACACCGTTTGTGAACAAAGGAGCTGGGATTTGGTTTTAATTCTTCCTGACATCCAAGTCCATTTGTTTTTAACTGCTATACTGCAATTTTGAACACATGTAGAATGTGTACTTGGGTCTAGTCAGGATGATTAAAGACTTTCATTTGTGTCCTGACATCCTGAGCCTAGGCCCTTGAAGAACTCAAGAAGGAAGTGAGCATAGGTTCATTCTCCTACAGGCCTGGGCAAAGATGGATAAAGCACATGGTCAGACCCTTTCTCTCAGAAATCCAGACATCACGTTTTTCCCTATCTCCATGAAATGGAGAGAAAAGTAGGGTGCAGGAGACTGAGAGTTGCCACAAATATCCATTCTTTCATTTGTCTTTAGTAATAGAACACCCAATGCTAATCTGGATGTCAATGTTCATGGCATTTTAGTAGCCCTCCTTGCTGTTAGGTTTATGTGACTTATGTGATTATGCTGAAGACAATGAAACAAAAAGGAAAGTTGTGTGGAACTTCTAAGAAGGCTCTTAGAGGAAGCTAGATCTTAGAAGAAATACTGTGTTGGTCTGTCTGCCATTACTTTTTCCTGCTGCCTGGAGCAGCTAGGACGACTGGAGCTCTAGCAGCCATTTTGTACCATGTGGTGGCCTTGAGGATGAAAGCCAGAATTAGGATGCTGGAGCAAAAGGATAGGTGACTCCTTGGTTATACCAGTACTGGGTTTTCTACCTATGGACTTGAGGAAAATTAATTTGATGATTGTTGAGACAGTGCTCTTTGGGTTTTCTAAAAAAATATCAAGATAATATATATATATATATATATATATATATATATATATATATAATCATCTCAACCAAAGACAACAGCTGCATGAATCTGAGTCCTCATAAAAGTGGACAGGATTGGGCATGTGAGAGATTTATCATGGTAAAAGTCAAGGTCGGTGAAGAAAACAAAGGGAGGAAGCCCTGGAAAGAGGGGAGTGAGAGGGAGCAGAGTGAGACTCTGCAGGGCAGCTCTACAGAGATTTTGGTCAGACCAAAGCTGCTTCTCTCAAGGCAGGGGCCTATCCTAGTATCCCTCACAGGCTTAGGCCAGTATTTGGCTTGGATCAATCAGTGCAGTGGTGAGGTCAGGAACTAGGCGTTTGCATCCCACTTGTCACAGAAGAACTGGTTGAGGTGGATTTTCATGGCCACCAGAGTGGTTCAATTTTGATGATGTCTGTTTATGTGTAGACTCCTGTTCCTCAAAAATATTCTTAGAGATGGCAGTGGTGGCCAACTGCCGAAAAACATTTTAATTGGGACAAACCCAAACCTGTGTCTCGGTGGCATCTTGCTACTAGTGTCTCTCAACGGTTGGGGTGTCTGTTGTAGGTTGAATCCATTTTGGAAGTCAGAGTAAGGGAGCACACTTCAGTGGTTTCTCCCAGTTTGGAAAGTAAGTGGGAACTCTTAACGTAGATTTGGCCGCCGCAGCCAGTCCAAGGCTGGATGGTGGATAGAATGCTGGTCTCACTCCTGCTACATCGAAGTCTGCCCAAGGCCACAACTCAGAACTACCACTGAAAGCAACACGTTGCCAAAAACGTCAGATCCATGAATGTACTACAAAGGCTATAAATGGAAAATGTGCTTTTCTTATTGACTTGCTTGTATAAATAGCTTAGAGATGTTTTCCAAGTGCAAATCCCTAACACTTTAAAATTTTTACTTCACCCAGTGGAAAGAAAATACTCATTAATGGAACCACAAGCCTCAGCTTTCTGGCAGGAATTTTCAGCTCATTACATGGTAATTAATACTAATCTACATGCTAGAAAAGTAAAAAAAAATAACCCTTTTCTTTGTTCCAATTTTTATCCTGTTGTTCTGCCAGAGGGCAATAAAGTTAAAACAGAATCCCTTGGGTTTTTTTTTAAGAGGCTATAATGCAAATGAAAAATTTCATGCTTAGACTGAAGAGATCTATACATTTTTAGGGTCTTGATGATAAAAGTTTGTTATTACTTTTTAAATTGCTAACATCTCTACAATACATTGCAACAGCTCTAGACCCAACAACCAATAAAAATAATGCAATAGTAGCAGGAATCCAAAATCTCTTTAAATGCACTTTTTAGATATGGCTTTATCTGGATTAGGTTAATTAATCATGTGATCTCACTAACTGAAATTATATTTTGTGTTCTATCTGGTATCAGATATGTCAGGCTCATTATGGAATTTAGAAGCATGGTCTCTGATGACTATTCTAGACTAAACCATACAGAATAAATGAGAGACAAATAGCCTATATATTATAAATGTGAAATATAGAGTGTTTTTGTTGGTACTTCTACACCTATATTTTTTTTGAAAAATTATAATAATTTGGAACAGAGGAGAGAAAAGATATATATTTCATTTTCTTGAGATCTCAGGAAATAACACATGATGACTACAGTGATGAATAAGAAAATAATTAAGCAAGTGAACCAAAAATAATGATAGATAGAAGGAGGATTGGTTGGGAAGGAAATAAACTTCAAATATTACTATTAATAAGGTACTGGACATTGCGTTTGTGAATTTAAATTTTGTAAATTTTTAATGTTTATTTACTTTTGAGAAAGAGAGAGACAGAGTGTGAGCAGGAGAGGGGCAGAGAGAGGGAGACAGAATCCAAAGCAGGCTCTAGGCTCTGAGCTGTCAGCACAGAGCTGGATAAGGGTTCAAACTCACAAACCCCGAGATCATGACCTGAGCCAAAGTCAGATGCTGTACTGACTGAGCCACCCACGCGCCCCTAAATTTTGTAAATTTGAAATGATATGATGTGCATATTCAATTTTCATTTTGTGTAAAATTAAAATGATGTAAATATTCCCAAATTAAAAATTGTTCAAAATATGGTATATTTACAAAGGTTAAAAGGTGGGCAAAATGTTGTCTGGAAACAATACCTGCCATCCTTTGTTAAGAGTAAGTTTGTTACTGTGACAGATTTGGGTTCTGCCAAGTCTTCAGCAATGGATTTCTTCCAGGCGCTGTGACTACGATCCATTGGGTTTTGGGGATTCCTACATGGAACACAACTGTGCCCACTGAGGGTCTCTCAGTCCAGCGTGGGAGATGGAGAAGTACATAGATAAGTTGAATAAGGTAAAATATGAAATGACGGAAGCATGCACAGAATGTTTCCAAAGTACAGAGAAGGGGTATCTGACCTAACTTTAAAGGCAGGGAAGTCACCCTACAGCAACTGGAACCTGAGTTGATTCATACACATGAGTGGAATTTAGCTTGGAAAATTGTTGACTAGATGTTAAGTGGATTGTGGAAGGAGCAACAAATTCAGATAGAGGAAACAGAATATGCAAAGTCATGGCGACAAAGAAGCATTTTGTTGGTTTGGAACACCATATTATTCAGGGCTATGCTAAGAAAAAAATAGAGAATAAAATAGAAATACTTCATAGATTTTTAAATAGCAGAATGATTTAGCCAAATTTCTATTTTATAAAAATTATTCTAAAAGCAATATGGAAGAAGATTAGCAGGATGCATGGCAGAGGCCATATAAAACATGTGAAGTTCAAAACTGAGGCAGTAGAAGTGGGAAAGAGAAAAAAAGATTGAACTAGTTTTGGTAATAGATGAATTCAGAGCGGGGGAAGGATACGTTTTGGTAATAGATGAATTCGGAGCAAAAAATGGATAAGTTTTGGTAATACATTAATTCGGAGCAAAAAATGGGTAAGTTTTGGTAATAGATTAATTCGGAGCGGGGGAAGGAAGCGCTGGGGATGATGATGAATGTATGGATATATGGATATATAGAGGTAGAATAAGCAGAACTTAGTTACCAATTGGATATGTGTGCTGAAGACAGGAATTTATTATAATCGGTAAGTTTTTTGCCGGGAGTAGTGTTCAATAAAGGATTAACTCAGCAGATCTGACTTGTTAAAACCCTGCATATTCCAAAGAAAAGTTTAGCCCTACTTCATCTTCTGAAATACAACCTCTAAGCCATTGGACTATCTTGGCCATTGAGAGTGTCTTTGTTTAACTGAGGCCTTGGGCCATGCTGGATAGTTTATGCTAACAATGAGATTTGTGGTGGGGGCCTTTGGACATCAAGAACAAGACAAGAGTGCCCACTCTTATCACTCCTATAGAAGTCCTAACTAGAGCAATCTAGCAAGAAAAAGAAATAAAAGGTATCAGAATTGAAAAGGAAGAGGTAAAATTGCCTTTATTTGCAGATGACATAATTTTATGTATAGATAATCCCAAAGACTCAAACAAAAAACTGTATGATCTAACCTACGAATTCACTAAAGTAGCAGGATACAAAATTAACATACAAAAATCGGTAGCACTGGTATACACTAATTTTCTGAAAAAGAAATAAAAAAACTGATTCCATTAATGATGGCATCAAAAAAATTATATATTTAGGAATAAATGTAACTAAGGAAGTGAAAGATCTCTACTCTGAAAACTACAAGTTGTCGACAGAAACTGAGGCAGACACAAATAAATTGAAAGGTAAACTTTTGTTCATGTATTAGAAGAATTAATATTGCTAAACTGTCATTACTACCAGAAGCCATTATAGATTCAATTCCTATGAAGATTCCAATGACATTTTTTATAGAAGTAAAAAAAAACACTCCTAAAATTTCTATAAAACCATAAGCCTTCAAATAGAAATGCTGAGAAAGAAGAAAAAAAACAGGAGGCATCACACTTGCTAATTTTAAAGCTATACTACAAAGCTATAGTCATCAAAATAGTATGTTACTGGCATAAAAAAAAAAAGACATATAGACCAATGGAACAGAATGAAAAGGCCAGAAATAAACCCAAGCATATACAGTCAATTAATATTTGACCAGGGATCCAAGAATACTCAAAAAGAAAAGACAGTCTCTTCCATAGATGGTGCTGGGACAATTGGATACTCACATGTAAAAGAATGAAAATAGTTCCATACCTTATACCACTCACAATAATTAACTCACAATGGTTGAAGACTTAAATTAAGACCTGAAACCACGAAACTCCTAAAAGAAAACAGAAACAAAGTTGCTTGACGTGAATCTTGGTGATAATCTTTTAGATATGACATCTAAAGCATAAATAAATAAATAAACAAATAAACAAATGCCCTACATCAAACTAAAAAGCTCCTGCACAGCAAAAGAAGCCATCAACAAAGTGAAAAGAAAATCTATGGAATGGGAAAAAATATTTGCAAACCATCTATCTAATAGGTTGTTAACATCTAAAATATATAAAGAACTCCTACACCTCAAAGGCAAAAAAAACTAAAAAACAAAAAACAAAAAAACCCAAATAATCCGATTTAAAAAAATGAGCAAAGGACCTGACTGAATATTTATTTCTCTAAAGAAAAAAAATATGAAAGGCCAACAAGGACATGAAAAGATGCTCAATATTACTAGTCATTAGGGAAATGCAAAGTGAAACCACAATGAGACATCATCTCATGGCTATTGGAATGGCCATCACCCAAAGGGGAAGAGATAAGAAACACTGCCATGGACATGGAGAAGAGGGAACACTTGCGCACTGTTGGTGGGGTCGTATGGTAACTTGGTAGAACAGCCGATATGGAAAACAGTATTGAAGGTCTTGAAGAAATTAGAAATAGAACTACCATAGGACCCAGCAATTCCACTTCTGAGAATATATTCAAAGGAAACAAAAACCCTAACTAGAAAAATTACCTTCACCCCATGTTCATAGCAGCATTATTCACAATAGCCAAGACAATGGAAACAACTTAAGTGTCCATTGATGGATGAAGGGATAAAGAGATGGGGTGTATATATACAATGCAATATTACTCAGCAATGAAATGAGAAAATTCTACCATTTGTGACACATGGATAGACTTTGAAGGCATTATGCTAAGTGAAATAAGTCATACAGAGGAAAACAAACACTGTATGATCTCACTTATATGTGGAATCTGAAAAAATAAAACAAACTCATAGAAAAAGAGATCAGACTTGTGGTTAACAGAGGCATAGAGAGGGTGGGAGAGGGGGACTGGGGGAAGATGGTCAAAAGGTGTACACTTCCAGTTAGAAGGTAAATAAGCACCAGGGATGTAAAGTACATGACAACTAAAGCTAACACTGCTGTAGGATACACAGAAAAGTTGTTAAGAGAGTAAATCCTAAGAGTTCTCATTACAAGGAAATTTTTTCCCTTTTTTCTTTTTAGTGTATCTATGTGAGATGGATGTTAGCTGAATCTACTGTGATAATCACTTAACAACATATGCAAATTAAACCATCAAACTGTATGCCTTAAACTTAAACAGTGATGTATGTCAATTACTTCTCAATAAAACTGGAAAAAAGAAACATGGAATGGAGGAGACAGGACTAAGTCAGAGCCTAGGATCTGGGAACCATAACTATAGAGATGTTATTTAAATCCATGGGGTAGGATTACTCTGGGAACCAAAAAAGTGAAAGAGAGAATTTTGGGAAACCTTGATCTTTAACGGATAGAGAAGATGCCACCTTAGCACCAAGAAGAAATCAAGAACTCAGTGGTATCTCCGAAGCCAAGGGGAAAGACTATTCCAAACAGGAGTTATGGTCTAACAAAATATCGAGTCACAGAAAGACGGAGTAATACCAGGAGTGAAGAGCATGACCTGGATTTTAGAATGATGGTGTTGATATTGTCATCTCCACTTGACAGGTGCACAAACAGAGGCTCAAAGTTTTATGACAAGTTGACAAGTGCAGAGAGTGGCAGAGGCTAGATTAAAATTTAGGATTGGGTAACAACTCATGCTGTTCCTACTAAATTTCGCTAGTGCCCAGTACCGTGAAGACACAGACCTCTGCAGACCAGATGTGAGTCTCCTTTATTCTTCCAGATGTCACTCCAGACCTACTTTCTGTATAAAGCCTTCTCTAACCAACCCACCCCAGGTTCTTATTTCCACTCCAGAGGAGATTTTTAAGTTCTCAAAGACAGAGAATTATATTTCAAAGTGTAGCTATACCAAGCTATGAATTATGACATAATTTCTCATTCCCTATTCTGGTGATGTTGCTTTAGACATAAACAGGGAAATGTCACCCCAAGGGATTTATATTCTAAGGAATATAGAAAAGGAAATTATACACACAGTAAATATAGTAAAGAGGTTTTACTATGGATGCAATCCATGGATTATAAATGTAACATTCCCCCATGATATCTAGACAGTACAACTGGTAAGGAAGCAAACAGAGAGTTAAAAAGTTCACCTCTTTCCTCTGGAGGGGGTGGTCAGTGGTGGAAATGGGGAGGGGTTTACAGGAAGTCAATGTGAAGAAGGTTCACTGAATGATCAAGGTGGGACACGGGAAAAACAAATAAAAAAAGATGGTGGTGAAGTTATAAATGTTGCCTGAGAGATAAATAGGTAAATTGGTTCCTAGGAAATAAAAAATTATTTTTTCCAGTTAATTCTGTTTATTGCTGGGAACCTTGAGCTCTTGCAGTCTGAGCTGGTGAAGCTCTTCACGTTAGTTAAGAAGGCACTTGTTCAAACAGGATTCCTAGGATCCAAAACAGTTCCTGTTCTTGCGGATCTATTCTTTCTTATTTCTCACAGGCTGAGTTTTGGAGTTCTGAATGAGTCAAGAGAAAATGGGGAAGGGGGAGTTTTAGTTTCAATATGTTACCTGCAGATTAAATGTTTTTTGTGTCATCTGCTCAATGACCACTTTTACTGAATCCATATATTAGGAGTGCCTACAATGTGGTGGTGGTTGTAGAGTGAAACATGATCATTTCATTAAACATTTCTTTCCAGTAAGTGCTGGGAAGGAATAGGAACAGTTTTCTAAAACCAGTGACCTGGCTTCAGTAAAGTTACTATTTATAGATGCACATAGGAGAAGCTGATACACATACTGGTCCATTCAAAGTGTATTCTATCTTCAAAATATGTATAAATGACTTGGGCAAAAATGAAGGGATTTGGTTTGTTTTTAATGTTTATTCATTTTTGAGAGACAGAACGTGAGTGGTGGAGGGGCAGAGAGAGGGAGAGGAGAGAGAGAATCCCAAGCGGGCTCTGTGCTGACAGCACAGAACCCAATGCGGGGCTGCAACACATGAGATCATGACCTGACCTCAAGTCAGACGCTCAACAGACTGAGCCACCTGGGTGCCCCCAAAATGAAGGGATTTGAATGCATTAAAATAATTCAAGAAATCTTCTGTAATTTCTTATGCAAATACTTTAGCATTTATAACTGAATCACCAATGATTTCCTGGAAGTAGGAGTTCTTATCCCTGAAACCATTTATTGCTATGAATTGTAACCAGTTATTCTGTGACTTGAGGAGATAGATTACGGTTGAAGTTTCTCAGAAGACATTAAAACCATTAATTTACAAGGAAATTCTTTGGTGAACTTTCAATGCAGAACAAAACTAATGTAACCAAAATCAGTTTTAAGTTTGCAAAGAATTTCTAGAGAAAATTTCTCTTGAAGTTTATTCCTAAAGATGAAGTGGAATATGATATAATTATATGGGCAAGTGAATATTCAAATGCAATGTTTTTTTCTCTTCAAGATCTTATTGCTTAGTGAAGTTGGCAGGCCATAAAAATCCTTCTGAGTAAAAATGTTTAAACATATTATAAACCCTTAGAATTATTTATTCTAACCATCTTACCTAATTGATGAGGAACCGGAGGCCCCAAAGCCTGGGTCATGTAGGAAAGTGACTAGAAAACTAGGCACCTCAATTCCCAAACTAGAGGTCCTATAGTTCATTAACTTAAGGCTCCATGTTCCTCAGGAGATTGGGAATTCTTCCCAGCTTGAAAGACTCCATTTTTCCATCATCTTAGAGAAGTTCTTTTACTGAAATTGGCAAAATCATGTAGCTACTTGGACTGCCTGGGAAACACAGTGTGAATTTTGATCTTTAAACATTTATTTGGTTTCCCTGGGAAAGAGGAAAAAATGACCTAGCCTTATGTGTCAGTCCTCTGTAGCTGTGAGTATGAATTTAGCTCCACAATATGGGGTAAAAGATACGTCATCTTATCTTTCAATAAAATAAAATTTAATTTGTTATAAGTCCCTGTCCTCTTGGGCTGGCGAGAAATTAAACATCAGTCATTACTGGGATACTCTTCCCCACTGGTGAGAGCTGAGTAAGATTTACGGCATCTTAAGCAATGCGGAGCTTTCACGGAAGTTCCCTTCGTTCCAACCTTCCACCCCTTCCTTGGTCTTTGAGAAGCAGTGTCCTGGAGTGGTTTGGAGAGCAAATATCCTAAAGCCAGACTGCCAGATCTTGAATTTCAGCTCACATTTTAATAGCAGTTTTAGTGGGTTCAATGGTGGCCCCCAAAATGATGTGTCCACGTCCTAATACCGCAGCCCTGCGAATGTGACATTATTTAGAAAAAAGTCATTAAGTTAAAGATCTTGAGATGAGATCACCCTGATGTGAAATCCAGTGACAAGTGTCCTTAGAAGAGAAGACACAGATGGAGGAGAAGGCCATGTGAAAGCGGAGGCAGAGACTGGGGTGGTGCAGCCACCAGCGGTGGGATTCCTACAGCCACCAGCAGCTCAAAGAGGCGAGGCAGGACACTTCCATAGAGACTCTGGAGGGAACACGGTCCTGCTGACATCTTGGTTTCATACTTCTGGACTCCAGAGCTGTGAGACGATAAATTTATATTGTTTTAAGCCCTCCAAACTTGTGGTAATCTGTTATAGCAGCTATAGAAAACTAACACAGGGGGGTAACTATGGGCCAATTACCTTCTCTGTCACTCTCCTGATGTTTATATGCGAATGTAGCATGAGTGCTTACCCTATAGGGTTGTTATGAGAATAAATAAGTCCGTCAATGGCTGAGAATAACACCTCAGAATAATAAGAGCCCTGTAAACATGCGGTCTTGTGTTAGTCCGTGCTGATCACTAGCGATAAGCTCATTTGCCAAGGCCACATGGACTTTCGAGAGGACCTGCTTTTATGCTTCTACTATGCAAAGCTTGAGGAAAAGGTGGTTTGCTGGCTCCAGGGCCCTATCACCCCGATCTCACCCTCACTAGGTGCTCCCTACAGCCCTCCCCATCTGGATAGGTGGGATCTTCTCTGGCAGTGTGAGACAGCAGGCAGCAGGCTGGAGCTACAAAACTGACATCATGTCCCTTGATGGGCTATAAAAGCATAACGCTTGTCTCTCTTTCCTGCGGCAAAAATGCTAACATCTATCAGTTTTTTCTTACCAACTGACCATATTATACATTTTTAATCAACAAGGTACACAGTTCTCTCTAAAACTTGGTGATATTTTTGCTTCTTATGGAAAAGAGTGGCTTCTTTCTAATGTGTCTTGCTATTCGGGATGGCTTGTTTAAATTGTGACTTGATTGAGGGCAGTGGCTATATTATGCATCTTTGTACACCCCGTTCTGTGCCTTGCACGTGGTGGGTACTATCAATTTGCAATGTATGATTGGCTATGGAGCTATTAAAGTGTAATGCTTCTGAGACAGGAGGCATAAAAATTTTCAGAGCACTCAAAAGAAACTGTTTTTACCCCCTGAAACCCAAAGCAGAAAGTATCCTTACCACTAAAAAAAAAAAAAAAAAAAAAAAGAGAGAGAGAGAGAGAGAGAAGAAAAAAGAAAAAAAAAAGTTTTAAAAAACACTTCTCTTTTGACCACTTAAGTCATCACCAATCCTACAAGACACTGATTTAACTTATTCACATGTTCCTTCGCTTGCAATATTCCTCTCCTCCTTGTCCACCTGGAAACCCCCCATTTGACCTTCATGTCCCAAATCAAAGGTCCCTTTGTCGATGAAGTCTTCTTGGATGTTTCTACTCCTGATTCTTGTCCTTGTCATTTATTATGGTACTTATCACATGGAATTGTAATCACTTGCACTTCTGTCTTCCTTGTGAGCTGCTAGAGAGTACTCTGCTGTTTTCAACTCTGTACTACTAGGACAGACCATAGTGCTTGGGTGTAGCCTTGCTCAGTAAGTGTTTGTCGATTGACAATTTGGATGCATCAGTGAATGCATAGATGCGCAGTGTTCAAATGAGATTTTCAAGACCTGCCAATTGATCAATAGCCATATGACAGGTTGGATCGGAGTTAGGGAGATGTCTTAATTTCTGTGACTATCTTAGTTTGGAGGAGTCTTCTTATTTTAGTGAAATTGTTCTGCTTCGTTAGCACTGTCTGAATTACTAATAGCCCACCTCTTCCTTGCACCTTTTCAGTTGTTCTGTGTCATGGTAGGATCCTCTGATTCTGCTAATTCACTTTACGGCCTGTTAAATTTATACACCCATTTGAGCCCCTTCAACGGATCCCTTATTCTTACAGCATACTGTCCGAATCCTTTTCCTTGTACTGCATATAAAAACAGAAGCAGGAGACCCTCTCAGGAGCCAAGGAAAGGTAGTAGTGCTTTGGAAGAGGTAGTAGCAGAGGAAAGGAAGAGGAGTGGAATTCTTTGTTATACATTGTAGAGTTAGGGCTAGTAGATCTTGCTGAAGGATTAGGTATGAAAGAAAGAAAATAATTATGGGAAATTCTTAGGTTTTGGTCTGGACAACTGGGAGGAAGGTGATACTATTTAATGAGATGGGGAAGACAAGGACAGAGTTTCTAAAAATGATTTTAATATGTGTGCATTTGTGTGTAGGGAAGCTAAAACTAAACAGTTCCGTTTTTGACAAGTTAACTTTGAGATGCGTAATAAATTAGACATTGGAGATATCGAGTTGGCAAGGGAGCAACACCAGTTCGGATCTCAGGTACGAGCTCAGAGGTGAAATATTGAGTTTGGGATTCACTAGCCCATACATGATCTTCGGTCTGGGCGTGTTTGAGATCCCCCGGGGAAAGAACGTAGACGGAGAGGAAGTAGTCCCTGGACTAAGCCCTGGATAAATTCCAACACAAGTGACATTTATTATCGTTGTTTCTAATACATTTCTTTTGTATTAGTAATCACTTCCAAAAACCTGACACTTCTATTTTATAGGATTCCCAGTCTCAGAGAGTTCAAAAGAATTACACATTCCATATAATTTAGGAGTGCTTATTTTGCCCAAAAAAATTTCCGTTAAGATGTGCAGTTTTTCCTTGCCATCGCTTTATGAGAGGCCTTAACTTCTTAAGAGACCTGTAATTTTCCTTTTCATTTCTGATGTGAAGAGTCTGTCAATAGATCTTAATCTGTTAATTACTGAAGCTTTATACTGGTTTCAACTTGCTAAAAAACATTTAAATTTAATACCACTACTGAACATGTACTATATGTCTTTTGCACTTCTCTGTCCTTGAAGCATTTATAAATACAGCGATCGCAGTTTGTTATTGAGAGACTAGCACAGATTTGATTAAATAAGGCACAATTTGGATCTCCCTAAGAGTTGGCATGCTACAGCAGAGTAAACCCCAACCTCCTCAACCCCACACTGACTTTTTGTTCAGACACGAAGATGTTTATAAAAAATTGGCAGAATGCTACAACGCCCTTCCACACATTTATTTGACAGAGACCCTCTGGGGAAACCACACACACACACACACACACACACCATGCACAAATGGTTAGGTGCTCTCTGTTTCCCATGCCTGTTTTTTCCCCACTTCCATGTAATAAGTCCATTTTCAGGACATCTATATAAAAGAACATAAATTTATTCAGTCAATATCCTTGACAGCTAAGCCTGCTTTGGAATTTCATCACACTCTCACCGACACCAGCAGTGTGGAGGAGAAAAAAGAACTACATCTAACTCTAACTTTCACTTGCAGCGAACACAGAAGATGCTTAATGCTCAGCCGTGCCTTCTCCGCACCAGCAATAAAGGCCTTGCTGGGGTTTTGCCAGTGCTGTTCGCTCCCACTATAAATCTTCTAATGCCACCATAATGCTTTATTTTGGGGGTTTCCTCCTGATCTTCTTCTCACTGTGATTTAGCAGAAAAATCCACACACTGCCAAATGATCCTATACAATTACAGGATTTATGGGGTGCTAAAACAGCCCTTGGACAAGGCCATCAAAGGAAAAAAGCTATTCATTTATTCTGTAGTTTGTGGGTCTACAAAAGGAAATGGTCAAAATGGCAACTGTTTATTACCAAATCTAAAGAATTTAAGCAGTTACCCGGGACAGTCTGCTGAGGAGGAGGAAACACAGGACTCCACACAATTGTGAGGTGTGGTTTACGGTTTTTCTCTCAGTGGATGGACTTTCTAAGACATTTGGCCCATTCAATCCAGGGCACCCTTGTTCTGTAGACGAAGAGCTGTTCTTTTATCCTGTCTCAAATTCTCTACTTGGGAGAAGATGTGAATGAAATGCAGATGTTTAGAAATATAAAAATCTCATTTGCTGTGAGTACTCAGGCTGGGAAGAAAGCCAATGGACTCACTAATTCTGTTTTCTATTTGTTTTGTTTACCGAGAGGTTTTAGAGATAAGAATACAAAAAAATTATTAAAGACTGGATAAACGTCCATTTTTTTTCAGCAAAAGTTCCTTCTTTAATAGTAGAATGGAAAATTCCACTACCCTTAACCAAATCTAGAGTTGTCTAATTATATAGATCAGAATCCACGGTGATTAGAAATTGTCTTACGTTAAAAATATTTTCCATTGAAATATGAATACTCTGAATAATTTGGTCTGACCTTTATAGTAGTGAGGAAGCGAAGGTTGTCATTTCACATTTTCCCCGATTCGTCACAATCACAAAGAATTGCATCATGAAAACCAAGCATTGTACCAATTACCCTGAAGAGTATGTTCTAGTCTTGTGCAGATAGGCATGGTTCGCTGATCTCTGAGGGCATGAGCTGAGTCTGCTGGTCAGTTTTTTGCTCACCATTATAACCCTTCCTATAACTTCCTATAATGCCTTGGTTATGTGGAATTTTAAAGGCAATGGATGCTTTCTGTAAGATTGGTGAGAACGATCCTGCGTCAGTATTTACAATGGCTGTGGAGTGGGTGGTATTATTCTAGCCTGCTCTGTTCATCTCTGTCTACTGTTGTTTTAAAAAAAAATTTAAACCATTTATTTAGTTTTGAGAAAGAGACAGAGTGACAGGACACAAGCAGGGAAGGGGCAGAGAGGGAGACACAGAATCCGAAACAGGTTCCAGGCTTCCAGCTGTCAGCACAGAGCCCGACGTGGGGCTTGAACCCACGAACCACAAGATCATGACCTGAGCCAAAGTTGGATGCTTAACTGACTGAGCCACCCAGGCGCCCCTGTCTACTGTTCTTTTAAGTCAAAAGGCACCACAGAAGAGCGGGCAGCCATGTATATCCAGCCTCCCACCATAGAGGTCTTGGATGAGGATATTGTGGATGAGGTCTCCGCACCATAAGTCTAAGAAAGATATGAATAAAATTGATGGAGTAATACTGGAAAAGCCAACAAGGAGTGACCCACTCCTTACTATATCTTTTTCAGGGGACTTTCTTCAAACCAGTCCAAAAAGGGCTCTGCCTAGCTTTTTCATCAAAAATCTGTATAAAAAGTTATTTAAAATCTTCACCTGTGGAAGCGTTCCAATGTCTCCAGTGAGTAGAATGCTCTGGCTTTTTAATGTCCCATCCAAAGGAAATGCCGTGTCTGAGAGGCATTCATGTATGTCTTACTGTGACCTTACACATTTCTTCCCAGCCTTTGTGCCTAGTTGTGGAAGGTGGCTGGATCGAAATGCAGGAAGTCCAGGTGCTGGCTTTGTTCATTCCCAGGATCATTAGTGTCTGCAAAGCCTGGGAGACTGCATGAAGGGGATTGCTTTTCATGTAATTTCTATCATTAAAAAAAATGTCCTTTTTCGTGCCAGTTCTCAAGCCTAAAATTGAGAGGCCTTTCCAAGGATTTTAGGTGGTTGTTAGAAAAGTAGCTGAAACATGTTCTTTTGTTTCTTAGTTAAGTCAGTGCAGACCAGAAAAAAAAAATGACATTAATTCCAGCTCTTAGTGAACAGTACTTAAATCAAGAAGTCGAAAAAGCTACTTGAGCATGCAGTGATAATAATGGCTCTTACTTATTAAGCACTGCAGTGTGCTTTACCCCTCACCAGCAGTCAAGGATTAGGTGTTGTTTACTCCATTTTATGGACAAGAACACTGAGGCTCAGAGGGGTCAAGTAAATCAGCTAGAGTCACGTGGTTGGTAAAGAGCTGAGCCTGCATGTGACACCTTGCAGGTTCTTTAGGACCTCGTTTCTCAAAGGTCCCCTATCTGACCCTAATTCAAACTGAAATTGAAAATTGAACAAAACAAAAATCAATATATCTAGATAAATATAAGTAGACAAAATGGGCTTTTCAAATTACAAGACTCTTTAGCCAGGTTTTTTGTTTGTTTAATTATCTATATGATTGTCTTAATTTATTACTCAATTCAGCCCGTGTAAAATTTAGGCACCGCGAAAGCATTATCTGCTCTCCTTAGGGACGCTGTGGTTAGCTGTGAATTCATAATTTAAGCAACTAATTGGTATTGGTTAGCAGCTTTCTGTGCCTCTATTTATAGTCTATATTGGACATTTTTAGATGACTAATGTTGCAAGTTAAAGGCTTTTTAATCTATATACCAATACATCAGAGTGTATACATTTATACACTTTTTTCCTTTCTTTTTCCTTACCTTTCCTTTCTTCTGTCCTTCCTTCCTTCCTTCCTTCCTTCCTTCCTCTCTCTCTCTCTTTCTTCCTTTCTTTTCTTTCTTTCTTTCTTTCTTTCTTTCTTTCTTTCTTTCTTTCCTTCTTTTTTTGGTGATGGCTCTTGAAACTTCCTGCTGAGCACCAATATTTTCAGGGATTGTTCCAGTTCCCTTTCGGGTCCCTGGGAGAATGCACAAGTCAGCCATGAGCTCAGCTGCTCTCCCTCCAAAGATGGTAAAGAGCTTCAGATGAAAGAAGTTCAGACTGCACCTCTCTGCCAAAGAAAACAAATCCAGTATCTCTCTTATGAGGTTGTTTCGCCAAGCTCCAAAACGAAGACTGTATTAAAATGGTGTCTTTTACATTAAGTTTTCAAATGCCACTAGAATTAAAGCAAGGATAAACTTTCCCTTTGTTGTGAATCTCATCACTCCTTCAGGTGATATGTGAATACATGTTAGAGCCTCTTTTGTGGCCGCCTCAGTTTCACAGGCACATGCAGGACACATTTCTCTCCTTCGTCACCCTCGGCCCATCATCTGTTACTCTCAGGAACTCTGACTTTTAAGGAACAGACTTTGCTTTGGGACTTTAAATGCTCTCCATAGGATTCTGACAAATGTTTTAGATTTACCGTGGACAAATTTTTCATCTACTTTAGATTATCAGTGTTTTAGTTTTCTATTGTAGTTCTCGCAAGCCAGTAGAACTATTATGAAAACATAAAAGTTACAAGAAAATTTTAGATTTTTAAAAAAATCCATATTCTCCAAGAGTCCCAACAAATGCTGCATCCACAATAGAGCCTTTATCGATTGCCCTAAGAGGGATCGATGACTCATATATGTGCTATTAGTTGTTTTGTTCTTTTATGTATTATTCGTCACTTACATTTCTCTATTCTCTTTTTCCTTAACAGTGATCTGTACAAATTAATTCAATAAATGCTTTCTGAAGAATATATGTTGAATGAATTTAAGAGGCAAGAATGAGGGGATCCATATAAGTAAAGTTAACGTGTAAATAGTTGACATTATATGCAACAAGAAGTTACTTTCTGAAATTTATCAACATGTCCTTAAGTTTTTAAGAGATCACAGAGCTCTCAACAAATATTGATATGAGGCCGAAAGCAGATTAGCATTCATGCAAATTAAGAATTCCATCAACTTTCAGGGGGTGGGAAAAAAAAAAGAATTCCATCAACTTTCAAAGGAACAGCAACAAAAATACGAATTCCGAGGTTTCTGTGGACTCAAGTTGTGAAATGAAAATTATTTGGATATGGTGGGGCTAAAAAGTTACCTATGTAATTAAAACTTTCTTTGTCTTGTAGTTAAGTAAGTTTAAATTTCATGTGCTTGTACTGAGGAACTGGGTAGTAAGGTCTGGGCTCACAGTCTTCAGAGATAAGCTCAGGATTCAAAATTTGAGAAAAAAACAAACCCCAAACCCAGAAACTTCAAAAGATCTATCTGAGACAAAAGACAAAAGATTTATCTGAGATAGTAAAAGACTTCCTATTATTTTATAAAAGCTACCATGTTTTAAAATTAATAATAATTAGTAAATTATTGAAGGAAACAACTGTTCATTGAAACCCGTCCATGGGTCAAGTACTATGGTAGGTGCTTTGCAGATTCATCATAATAAAAATATATATAAGCCTTTGACATTTTCTAATTGCTTTACATATATTCACTCCTTTAATTTTTACCACATTCCTATTAAGGATCATTACCACCATCCCTACTTCACATTAGAAGAGATGGATGCATAGAGGAGTAGAAGAACTTCCCAGGGTCACAGAACTAGTAAGTGACAGAGTTGAGGTTGTATGAGTTACCACTGGCTGCTGTGATAAAGTAACACAAACCAGGTGATTCAAAATCAACAGAAACTTAATGCTCACAGTCTGGAGGTTAGAAATTCAAAATGAAGATATTGGTAGGACCATACTCTCTTTGGAACACGCCCAGAATAATCCTTTGTTTCTTCTAGCTTCTGATGTTTGCCTGAATTTTTGTTGTCCCTTGATTCACAGATGTAACACTGCAATCTTTGCTTCCATGGTCATATGGCCATCAACCCCTGGTGTGTCTGTATCCTTCCCTTATAACAATGCCACTCGTATTGGAGTAAAGGCTCACCCAGCTCTAGTCTGACCTCTTTTTAACTAATCAGATCTGCAACAACGTTATTTCCAAAGAAGTTCACATTCTGGGTTACCTGGGGGTTAGGACTTCAACGCATCTTTTTGGGTATACAATTCAACCCATTAGCATTCCCCAAATCTATGTTTGCTTGTTTTTTAATATTGCACTATGCTATGTCTTTTTCCGTGATGAAAAGTTTTCCATTTCAGTTATTCTTTGCTAAGCTTGGTTATGCATTTGTATTCTGAGAGCAGTTTAGGCGGGGAAGAATTCTTTATATATATTTTATCCTTAAATGAAATACAGATTAAGAATACAGTGGCTCTGTTCTTACTTTGTTGTTCTTATAAAAAATTTAAATCCATTTTTTCCCCTAGTGCTTCTTTGTACATTTAAAAATAGGTACCAAAGTAGGCTTTGTTATTTCTTTATGCCTAAAGGCGGTGGTTATCAACTGTTTGCTATCTTAGCCCACTTGATGATATGGCATACTCCAAAATGAGTGATAGCAGCTCAGTACAACGATTGACAAGCGGACCAGGGAGACGGGATGTGTCAGAGACTCTGTGAGGGAAGCATATTGAGGAGAAGTTTACTTGCCAAGTGATCTTGAGTTGCCTCCCTAAGGGGAAATCCTGACTGTCCTGCCCATCTTCTAACCCTGACAATAATGAATAATTATTGCCTTAAGCTTGGTGCAGGAGTATACAAATTGATTCTCATTCCATGTGAAAAAATGAGGGAAAATACCCACTTTTCTTTTTCTAACAGTTTTCTCTTTTCTTATATTTAGATATATGAGTTATTTTTAAGCCTAGGAAAATTTTAGGCAATGGATGTTAAACTGAAGTGTTTTTTTTCCACAAAATTGAAAGTGTCAGCTATTAATAAACGAAAAGCCACCTTGGGTAAGGGACAAAATCACAGTATTCTGCAATAAACACCTAAGAAATACTTTAAAATAAAATTTTTTAAACATTTTTTTTGAGAGACAGAGACAGAACACGAGTGGGGGAGGGGCAGAGAGACACAGACTGACAGACAGACACACGTAGAATCCGACGCAGGCTCCAGCTCTGAGCTGTCAGCACGGAGCCCAACGCGGGGCTCAACGCGGGGCTCAAACCCGTGAACTGTGAGATCATGACCTGAGCCACCCCCGGAGCCCCACGTAAGAAATACTTTTAATCTAGAAAAATGTTCCAAGCTCTCTAATGTTCTGTGTACCTTCTCTAGTATTCTCGTTAATTTCTGCATTTAACAAAATTAAAATTAATTTTTTAAGTAAATTTTAAGTAACTCTTCCAGTTACTCTTCATCCTTTGACGGCGATCCTGTTTCTGCCCAATACATTAGCACAGCAGGCTCGGTACTGGCATCCCTTCTCTGTCTGTTCGTACACTTTTTATATGTACTGTCACCCAACCCAATGGAATAAGATGCTCCATACGTACCAATTTCTCCAAACGATTTTTCTCCAGCCTTGAGCTCTCTCTGGTCACCAGACTGGTATGTGAAGCTCTCTTCTTGGTATTTCTACTTACGTCATAGAAGCATTCTTGATTTCCACCTTTTCCCACATGATGGCTTATCCTTCCAGTTTTCCCATCTCAAAAAATGAAACACCTGTTTTCATCCAGACCGCAGCTGTACCCTCCTAAGTGATCTCCTGCTTCCAATAATGGTTCCTCTTCAATCCATTTATTCCTCAACAGCTAGTGAGATCTCTGAAAAACATAAGTCAATGATGTTCTTCCCTTGAGTAAAGCCCTCCAACGAATGGTTCTCTATCACACTTACAGTAAAATTCAGATTTCTTAACTTTTCCTGGAATATCCTACCGAATCTGGACTCTCTCTACTTACATACATCTTTTACCTCATTTTCTACCATATTTCTCTTGCCCTCTATTCTCTAGTCCCTCTTCATTCAACACTAAGCTTCTTTCTGCCTGTGAGCATTTACAATGGGTCTTCTGGATCTTCGTATCAGTGGCTGGCATTCAGTTCTTCGCGTATAATTTCATTCAATTCAGTGTAGCCTTACAGTGACTCTCTATCGTATCACCAGGTTTGGATTCTCTGCCCAGCCTGCTTTAATACTAAATGACTTCTTACTTACTTAGCTGTGCACTGCCTCTTTTCCCCTAATCTCTCCCAGAATGGGAGCTTGTGTGACTTCTTACTATAGCCAAAACACCTACCACCACAGTGCCTGACATCAGATAGGCACCTGGCAACTTCATCCATGAATTCGGGACTCTTTGATGAATGCCTACCCTGCACCAGGTACTCTGCTGAGAGCTAGGATTCAATGGTAAACAAGATCTAGCCCCTGCCCTTTCAGATTGCTGGCGCTTAGTGGGAGAGACTCATGAATATGTAATTCTGATACGGTGTAAATACCATAGTAGACACAAGCTCAAGGTGTGCATAGCCTTCTCCTAAGTCAAAATTGATAGTTCAAAGATGGTCAGCCTGTAAACGTGATTGGAAGTCTATTACCCGAAATGCATTACTTTACACTTTTTCACACTGAAACTTCCTTGGACCATTTGTTCCTCTTTCGGGTGTTTTGAGTTGCCTTTCCTTCTTCACTGTCCAGAACTGCAATTTCAACCTTAAATATACATTGGAAACACCTAGGAAGATTTAAAAAAATACTTGTGCCCCGGGGTGCCTGGGTGGCTTAGTTGGTTAAGCATCTGACTCTTGATTTTGGCTCAGGTTAGGAACTTGCGGTTTGTGGGTTCGAGCCCCACATCGGGCTCTGTGCTAGAATTGCAGAACCTGCTTGGGATTCTTTCTCTCTCTGCCCCTCCCCTGCTCTTTCCCTCTCTCAAAATAAATGAATGAATGAAAACATCCACAAGACTTCCTGCAGAAACATGTAATAGTTCTATGAAATTTTAAATAAAATATTTTTAGCATCTTCTCTTTATGCATAAACATATACTCTTTAAAATATTGGTGATCCAGGGAAATAATTAAAGAGATAAATTAGAAAATAGTGAATATGATAAAGGAATGTCATACACATTCTAAAATATCAGATTTTAGGGGTCCTGGGTGGCTTAGTCAGTTAAGCATCTGACTTCGGCTCAGGTCATGATCTCATGGTTTGTGAGTTCAAGCCCCACGTCAGGCTCTGTACTGACAGCTCAGAGCCTGGAGCCTGTTATGGATTCTGTGTCTCCCTCTCTCTCTCTATCCCTCCCCGACTAGTACTCTGTCTCTCTCAGTCTCTCAAAAATAAATAAATGTATAAAATATCAGATTTTAAGCCTAATACATGCTTTTATAAAGTTCCTGAGGGTTATTTGGTAAGGGGTAACAGTCTATAATGTCTTATAGACATTGTTTTAAATTTTATATTTCTCATAAGGTTATAAAATAAATTTTGTTCTTATAGGACTAAACTTTAAAAATTCACTCTGTGCTTTAATTCTTAAAACTAACATAATTTTGAGCAACTAGTCTGTCTTTATATTCTTACTATTGCATTTTGAGACCATCAATAAGTTCTCAATTCTGAAATCCATTGAAGCATTTTTCTGTCCTTCCTATTTATTTAATTTCATTTTAAAAATAAAAAAAAACTGTACATACAGTTAAGGTATACACATGATGATTTGACATACATATGCTCTAAAATGATTATTACAGTCAGGCTAATTAGCATATCTTCTCACATAGTTACCATCGTGTGTGTGTATGTATGTGATAAGAACACCTTAAATCTATTCTTAGCAAATTTCTGCTAATCAGTACAGCTTCTGTTCTTTAAAAAAAAATTTTTTTTTAAGTTTATTTATTCTTGAGAGAGTGAGAGAGACAGAGAGAGAGCATGAGCGAGGGAGGGGCAGAGAGAGGGAGACACAGAATCCAGAGCAGGCTCCAGGTTCCAAGCTGTCAGGACAGAACCCGACGTGGGCCTCAAACTCACAAGCCGAGGTCAGATGCTTAAATGACTGAGCCATTAAGGCGCCCCTAGCTTCTGTTCTTGAAGAATCAACAAGGGAGATTTTAAAAATGGTTGGCTCAAGGGGCACCCAGCTGGCTCAATCTGTAGAGGATGCAACGCTTGGTCTCCGAGTTGTGAGTTTGAGCCCCATCGTGGGTGTAGAGATTCCTTAAATTGGTTCAAAAGAGATTAAGGTGTTCTTGAACATTTCATCCTCAAAAGGAGCAATTATTTAAGCAAATCTTCTTTCCCTTTCTTCAAGGCACATCCCATGTGGCAGGTCTGTATATTTATATATACCAATTACCAAAAATGTGACCACTGAGGTGCAATAAAATGACATTTCTAGGTTCTTCCAAATATCCTTGTTAGATTTACTTCTCTAATTACAGATGAGACTCAGGGAAAGGGCATGTAGCAGTGGATGGCTGTCATTTCTGAGACATGCAGAGTTTCAGACTCTATAAATTTTAATTCTGCGTCTGAAAGCAAAGGGGCATTTATATTTAAAAAAGAAAACACCTGAAAGAATGGTTCAAACTCATTAGACACTAGAAAAGGATATTAAATATTCCAGGGAAAATGATCAATAATGAGGCAGTTAAATACACTGAAAGAAACACTGCCTCTGAAGCCTTAGGGAAGAAACTGAAACCACATCTAAAACCCACAGCAAAAAAGAAGAAGAAGAAAAAAACAGCTAGCTGGGAAAAGCACCTGGCCCCAACAATGCTATGAGTGAGCTCATAAAAGCAGCGGGCAATTATGTAGCTAGTACCCTGTAAAATTTGTCAGTGCACATGGAAAAACAGAGGAATAGCCAGAAGCCTGGTACAAATCAACAGTAAAGACTGCTAAATAAGGGAGAACCAAGAGCAAGAAAGGATCACAGATCAGGCCGGGGAAAGCTTCCTTATTTCCCATCAATCCAGCCACATGCCTCAAATGCTTCAATAAACTATTTTAAGCACAGATGTACAAGATAGTCCCAGGAGGAAAAAGGAGAAGTAGGGGGACATTTTCAGAAAGAAAGCAAAACTGGCTAATTGACTGGCAATGGAGGTGGAGTCATTGTAACATCTTGGTTGTATTCACAGGAAGGGGATTCAAGCCCTCCGTCAAGAGGACAATTTTATAATTAAGAAATGATTCTGAAACTCTACCATCCAGCCCACTCCTCCTTCTCTCATGATAGAGTCAGTACAGAAGTGGTGGGTTATAAAACGCACAGCAGAATGAAGATTGACTTCACGCAGATTATACCAATCATTGCTGTCATATGGGAACCCATCCCTGCATTATGAGAAGCATTGCTGGAGGTGGCGGCAGAAAGAGTGAGCAAAACACAGTTCCTGGCATGATTGATTGATTGATTGGATGAAACTAATCAGTTTTCTTTTATTGGGTACTTAACTCATTTCCAAGTTTACATTATTATAATTAATGTTACCATAATGTTGCCCTAAAGTCTGTTTCCCCACACTTAACAGCCTGTCTTAAGGGATAAATTCCAAGGAGTGGAATTTATAGACTGAAGGACATTAAACTTTTTGAATTTTTTTCCCTAACTTCTCCTAAGTAGGTCTGTATCTATTTATAAACCTGCCTGCCATCAAATATCAGGGATTTCCTTTTCTCCCACATCCTTGTAAACACTGCGTGTAACCATTTGAAAAATGTATTTTTCCTATGCAAAAAAAAATATTACAATTTTTGATTTAATTTGCATTGTTTTCATTACTTGTAAAGCTGGACATTTATTTTCTATGTCCACTGGCCCATTTTTTTTAAATATAGGGGATGTTCTTTTTCTTACTGATTTAGTGCTCTTTACATGTACTCGAAGTGCCTAGAAACTTGTTAGAATTTGTAAGGACTTTGGTGGGTCTTTTGAAACAATAACAACATAATGTTTGTGATTTAGAAGTGTGTTCCTCAGGAGCTCATTTACGGGGTTATCACTGCACAATGGCACAATAATGATGGTGGCGGTTACGACAAAACCCACTGGTTCAAAACACAGTAGTTGATAATTCCTAAAATCCTTGATTATAACATGAAAATATTAAGTGAATAGAGCTGGCATCTTATTCCTTCTGAGAAAATATAGTTCAAATGGCAAAAAAATAAAATTATCAAAAAATTAACAAAGAAAGACTATGGTCTTTCAGAAATCATCCTTTTAGATAAATAGAAATGAATTTAGATGAACATATCAAATCTGCAGTAGGATAAATTTCATCTTAGTCTTCTGCTGATTTCTTAGCAAATCGTTTTCAAAATTCAGCATTTAGACAGAATCCTGGGTTAGGAAAGGGGAGGACTGACAAAATTGTTTATGTTTTGCCATCCCAATGAAGTGATAATTTGAAATGTAAATTGTTACGGAAAAAAAGCAATTATTTTTAAAGATGATTAAAGTGCTAACTGTAATTTCATGAGCATCAGAGCCATGTGGTTTTATTTGAATCTTATTACTGAGGCTCCTGGGTGGCTCAGTAGGTTAAGCATCTGACTACGGCTCAGGTTATGATGATCTAATGGTTCATGAGTTCAAGCCCTGTGTCAGGCTCTGCACTGACAGCTCAGAACCTGGAGCCTGCTTTGGATTCTGTGTCTCCCTTTCTCTCTGCCCCTCCCCTGCTTATGCTCTCTCTCTCTCTCTCTCTCTCTCTCTCTCAAATATAAATAAATAAACATTAAAAAGAATTTTTAAAAAATACTTTGAATCTTATTACTGTAGTAAATGTACAAATAAATGATGCTGATTTGTAAGCATTCTGTCTCATTCCAGAGTAACTAGTATGTCGATCAGTGTGTACTTAAAGTGTCACAGAAGTGCTGTCCACAAAGCCAAAAGCATAAATGGTAAGATGGGCCCATAATTGGTAGGACGTGACTTTTAAATCTGGCTGTCTGTAAGAGAAATGAAGATATGTTTCTTATCTTAGAGTAGGGTCATTTTCTGAATTCCTTTTGCATGATAAAACTGCTTTTCTACTTCTAAACACATCAACTTTGCTCATGATAGGTATCCAGTAACATATGCCAAGTGAATGAGCGTATGTGTTCTGATAACGTCTTTGGTCTTGCCAAACAGGATTGATTGGATGTGATCACTATGGAGGGAGAGACCAAGACTTAATCGTGTCTTATTCATCTTGGTATCACTGGGTCATTCAGTAGTATGCGACACACATTTGGTGTTTAATAAATGTTTTGTAAATGACTGACTCAATGAATAGTTAAATAGTAGTGGAAATTTCCTGACAGGTGGCATTCATCTGAGGAAAACATTCCAGGGAAGGTAACATGGCGTTGTGGCTCCAATCACACTGCATAAAGTAGGAGGATACTGGACACCAAAGAATTCCTGTCTGCTTTAAAGAAGTTTGGAATCTTTTTAGGAAGTCAATATAGGTAAACTAGAATGCTTGGATAATGAGTCACAAGTTTAAATTTGAGGTCAACTGGTATGCATGCTTACAAAGCATTAAGAAAATAGATCTTTAATGGCCAACCGACACATGAAAAAATGCTCAACTGCGCTCATCATCAGGGAAATACAAATCAAAACCACAATGAGATACCACCCCACACCTGTCAAAACGGCTAACATTAACAACACAGGCAATGACAGATGTTGACGAGGATGCGGAGAAAGAGGATCTCTTTTGCACTGCTGGTGGGAAAGCAAACTGGTGCGGCCACTCTGGAAAACAGTATGGAGGTTCCTCAAAAAATTAAAAATAGAACTACCCTATGACCCAGCGATTGCACTACTAGGTATTTATCCAGGGATACAGGTATGCTGTTTTGAAGGGGCACACGCACCCCAATGTTTACAGCAGCACTATCAACAATAGCCAAAGTATGGAGAGAGCCCAAATGTCCATCGATGGATGAGTGGATAAAGAAGATGTGGTATATATATACAATGGAGTATTACTCGGCAATCAAAAAGAATGAAATCTTGCCATTTGCAACTACGTGGATGGAACTGGAGGGTATTGTGCTAAGTGAAATTAGTCAGAGAAAGATAAAAATCATATGACTTCACTCATAGGAGGACTTTGAGAGACAAAACAGATGAACACAAGGGAAGGGAAGCAAAAATAATATAAAAGGGAGGGGGACAAAACAGAAGAGACTCATAAATATGGAGAACAAACTGAGGGTTGCTGGAGGGGTTGTGGGAGGGGGGATGGGTTAAATGGGTAAGGGGCTTAAGGAATCTACTCCTGATATCATTGTGCACCGTATGCTAACTAATTTGGATGTAAATTAAAAAAAATTAAAATAAAAAATACAAAAATAAAAAAAATAATTACAGTTATTAAAAGAATGATTAAATAATTCCAGCTGCGTGTGGAAGAAAAATTGTCAAATGTTTATTGTGAATGCAAATTTTTAAAGAAAATATACCAAGTGGCTTACTTTTGATAAGATGTATGTATCACACATTTTTTGATAGTAAGATATCTGGGGAGATATACAATTCCTCTTTAAGAATCTTGAAAAATGAAAGTGGGAGAATTAGAATATTTGTTTTCATAATTTAATGTTCTGTGCTGCTTTATAATATAATATTTAGTTAAATTATTGTATATAAGACAACAATTTAAATAAATACAAGCAATGTTTTTCATTGCTTTTTACAAGGCATTTTGGGGTGGCTGGGTGGCTCAGCCGGTTGAAAACAAACATTTAAAAATATATATATATAAAAATAAAAAAAATAAAAGGTATTTAAAAAATCTTAAAAAAAGAAAATAGATCTTGAATAGGCGATCTATCTATCTGTCGTTACTTGGAACAACATATTGAAATAACCTATATTTCTGACCTGTTATTAAGCAAATCCCAAAGCATTTTAGTTTCAGAAATCATTTATTAAAATCCACATGAGGGGCGCCTGGGTGGCTCAGTCGGTTGAGCGTCCAACTTCGCTCAGGTCACGATCTCACGGTCCGTGAGTTCGAGCCCCGCATCAGGCTCTGTGCCTACAGCTCAGAGCCTGGAGCCTGCTTCAGATTCTGTGTCTCCCTCTCTCTCTGGCCCTCCCCCCATTCATGCTCTCTCTCTGTCTCAAAAATAAATAAATGTTAAAAAAAATTTTTTTTTAATCCACATGGTCATTGAGTTGAATTTTGCAAGGCAAGAATTCAATCAACCATCAGTCGGTAAACCAACAAATGGGAGTGGAAAAAGTCTGGTTTTTACCTTTCACTCTGTGTATTTCTGAAGATAGCCAGCAAGTCAAGTTGACCCTAGATAATTCTCCACTCTCCACAAATGCAGAGCGCTCTTGTTTAGTGGGAAAACTGGTCAGACTGTGCTACTGCAGCTGGCATCTCGTGCTGGCTTCAGGAGTGAGGGCATGACCCTTCTGCCAGTGCTGGGAACTCCTTGGGTCCTCGTCATTAGGATCTACCACGTGTACGTGTCTAACAACCTAGTAATGGTAGCCTGTTTGGCGACTCTCGGTGGTTGGGTTTTCTCAGAGTGGTAGCGGGTGTTTACAGTGACGGAGGTTTTTTGACTCTTTAGGAAAGAAATACTTTCTTTCAAATTCATATCAGGTATGAATTCGCGGCAAAGGAAGCCAAAAGTGATTACTCTCAAGGCATGATTTAACTAATGGTGATGTAATTGGTCATTTTCATTCTGACTCCTTAATTAGGTGATACCTTAAGAAAAATCCATCATGGTATCTATGGTTTAAGAATGCCTTTTATCCAGGTGCACAAGTGGCTTAGTTGGTTAAGCATCTGACCTTTGGTTTCGGCTCAGGTCATGATCTCACGGTTCATGAGTTCGAGCCCAAATCTTGCTCTGCACTGACAGTACTGAGCCTGCTTGAGATTCTCTCTCCCTCTCTCTCTGCCCCTCCCCCCTTCTCTTTGCTTCTCTCTCAAAATAAACTTAAATTTTTTTAAAAAATAGAATGGCTTTTATTTTTCTTATATTTTTCTAAAAATCTAATCACTCTCACAGAAAAAAAAAACGTGCAAATTGTAGAAAAGGATAAGAAAGAAATTAAAATCTCCAATTCTAACTCCCAGGGAGCTCACTTCAGTGTACTCCTTTTCTAAGACATTTCATGAGCATTTGTACACTGTAGGACCCAACACACTTAAAAAAATATTTGGCTCTGATTTACGTATATGGCGTTTATTATACCTAGCTTCTCTTCCTACACTTTGTAGCCTGCTATTTTTGTAAAACATTTCCCCCCCCCCCCCAAATCATGATTTTTATTAACTGCTATCTTAGCTTGGGCTGCTATAGCAAAATACTATAAACTAGGTGGCTTATAGACAACAGAAATTTATTTCTTATAGTTCTGGAGATTGGAAGTATGAGATCATGGTGCTGGCATGGTCAGGTTCTGATGAGAGCCCTCTTCTGGGGTGCAGCCTGCTGAATTCTTGTTGCGTCCCCACACGGTGGAAAGAGATCGGAAAGAGATCGGAAAGAGGCGCGCTCAGCCCTCTTGTAAGAGCACAACCACATTCCCGAGAGCTCCTTCCTCATGACGTAATCACCTCTCTGAGGTCCCCTGCTCCTAATACTAACATACTGGGGGTTAGATCTCAGCATAGGAAATGGGAGGGGGAAATACTAACATTCAGTATATAACAAATGAGTGATTTCATTCTTTGGTTTCACGTTTTTCATCCGCTCTTCAGTTACTGAATATTTCTCAGGTTTGTAATTTATTATTATTACAAATAGTAATGTGATTATGATCATGGTGCATAAACATTGGTCTCCCTTTCTGCTTGTCTTCTGATTGCCAAATTGTTTTCTAGGTAAATTAGCAGTCGGAGGAAGCAGTAATCTCAGATACCCTGATCACCACTGAATATTACGATTTGTAAAAACATCGATTTGTCGGTGGAACTGAAGTATCATCTTGTCCCTTAATTTATACTTCTTAGATTACTGTGAGGTTGTCCCTCTCATCTTTGCTTATGATTTCCTTGTATTTCCTCCTTTTCTGTGAATTATTTGTCCCTATCTGCTGCCTACTTTTCTACCATGAAAGTAATTTTCTTTATGGGCAGAATTGAGTACTTTCTACATTAACTCTTTGCTGTATATTTGGCAACTATTTCCCCTTTTTTTTCTTTGGATTTTGTTTATTGAGTTTTTGATATACAAAAGTTAAAAATGTATTATTCTTTTTATTTCTGAAAACTCTTATTATTTTTATACCTTAAGAGTCTTATCCCATCTACAAATAAGATAAATATTAACCAATGTTTCTTTAGCTGTTTCTTTTTTTTTTTTTTAACGTTTGTTTATTTATTTTGAGAGAGAGAGAGATTGTGTGCACAAGCGCTTATGTGGGCAAGCGGGAGAGGGGCAGAGACAGAGGGAGAGAGAGAATCCCAAGCAGGCTCTGCACCATCAGCACATACTCTGACTTGGGACTCGAGCCCATGAACCAAGAAATCATGACCTGAGTGGAAATCAAGAGCCAGACACTTAACTGACTGAGCCACCCAGATGCCCATAAAAATTTTTTATTTTTAAGTAATCTCTGCAACCAACATGGGGCTCGAACTCACAACCCCAAGATCAAGAGTCACAGGCTCCACTGAATGAGTCATCCAAGCACCCTTCTTTAGGTGCTTCTAATTTTATTTTTAGTATTTAGTGTTTTCATTTACATGTTACAAGGCAAGGTCTAAACTGATTTAAAATTAATTAACTTTTCTAGTCATTAAATAATTCTAATCTTTCCCCCCCTCAATTTTTTTGTACTTTAAACAATAAATACTATTAAATCCTACTTAAAATCTGTTTCTGGGGGCACCTGGGTGGCTCAGTTGGTTAAGTGTCCAACTTCCGCTCGGGTCGTGATCTCACAGTTCACAGGTTGGAGCCCCACGTTGGGCTCTGTGCTGACAATTTGGAGCCTGGAGCCTACTTTGGATTCTGCACCTCCCTCTCTCTTTGCCCCTCATCAGCTCACACTGTCTCTCTCTCTCTCTCTCTCTCTCAAAAATAAATAAACATTAAAACATTTAAAAAAAAATCTGTTTCTGGGTTCTTTGTTTTTACCAATTTATATCTTTTCTTCTATCTGTACAACACTATCTTTTTTTAAAGTTTATTTATTTAGAGAGAGAGCGCATGCAGATGCAGAGGTGGGGCAGAGAGAGAGGGAGAGAGAGAATCCCAAGCAGGCCCCTCGCAGCCAGTGCAGAGCCCCATGTGGGGCTCCATCTCACACACTGTGAGATCATCACCTGAGCTGAAATCCAGAGTCCGATGCTCAAATGACTGAGTCACCCAGGCGCTGCTGTTCAATGCTATCTTAATGAAAGATTTATAATATGTTTAATTTCCCAGAATTAATTCTCTCTCAGTGATGTTCTTTTGAGGATTTTCTTTAAAATACCCACCTGTGATTTTTTTTGTCAGAAACAAATTCTCATGTTCTAAAAATATCAAAATGGAATTTTGATTAGAATTACATGAGACCTAAAGATTACTGTAAGAAGCATTCATGCCTTCTCAATAGTTACTCTTTTCACCCATGTGTGGCTCTTTACTTACAACTTCATCTTTCAGCCAAATACTGTAATTAAACATTAAAAAGTTTCTCCTCCTAAGTATTTTTCATTCTTGCTAAGTATTGGAAAGAAATAGCTAGTCTATGTCTGCTAATTTTTATGCTCTTACTCAGTAAAATTATTGATATTGGTAATTTTTTTGTTAAATCAGCCAGAACATATCTTTAGAGTAAATCTTTCAAATCCAAACTATGGCTAGGAATGGTGTAGCTTATTTCTTTTTAAAGAAAATAAAGTTAATTAGATTTATTGTTTTCAGCCGTTAGTGATTTTACTGCCTGATTTTGAATTTCCATCATATGGAAAGTTTTATGGTAGTTACATAAAAGCACCGCAGCTTTTCCACTCTCAGCATTGCCCCTTGGTAGCTACATGACACTCCTGAATAATAAACTTTTAAGTTCGAAGCACTTGGCCACCCCATCGAATCCCTCAGGCAATATCTGCCCAATGATAAACAAATGTTTTGGCAGGAAGGAATCAAGGGCATGAGATGGCAGAATCTTAGTATACAAAGCATTTTCTGATAACCTCATCTATTATGAAGACAGCTCTGAGAAATATGGTATATGTTGTCCTAGATTGGCCCAGAAATGGCTTTACTGTGATGGGGATGATGAAATTGATGGCAGGTACCACATTCTAATTCTCCCCAGGGCCAGTAGCTGACTGATGTGTAATGGTCCTACAGGTTTGCTAGGGATGTTGGCCCTAATCCTAAGAATGCCCAAGGAGGTTTGGTGGGAAATCCCTGGGGGCAAAGCTAGGGCTTTGCAGTGACATAAAACGACACTTTATTCCCAGTTTACTTACTAGCTTGATGAATTAGTTTAGCCTAGTGTGTCTCAGTCTAAGCTGCAATTTGGAGTCACCTTGAGAGCCCTTAAAAAATATTGTTTCCTGGGTTCCACTCCCAGAACGATTTAGTTCTGAGTTGAGACTCAGATATTGGTATTTTAAAAGCTCCCCAGATGAGTCTGATGTGCAGCAAAGGTAAAGATTCTCTAGAAGCTCTGAACCTATTCTTTCATTAGCTACCACTACATCTAACTACTTCTCAATAACTTACAGATATTATTACCACTAAAAGAAGTGATTACTTGGGAATCTAGCCCAAAGTATATCCTAGGGCAGGAGGGGGTCTCCCCCAAAGTGTTAAAGAGCTAAGCCCTACACCCATCCAGGAATGAGATGCTGTTGCTTTTGAAGGAGTGAAAGCACCAAATGAGATTGGTCGAAGTACCCACTCACTCCTGCTACCTATAAACTACCTGCTTTCTGAAATTCTCCTCTGTGCATCATTTTCCTGATTATCTCATAGTGCGGTTGAATTGCAGGGTCTCAAACTTTTATTCCTTATTTATGGCATTACCAAGGGAAGGCAAGGAGTAAATCTATCCAGTTTTCAAAATATTTACTGTCTGGTGAGAAAATACTAAGCTCATTCGGGCATTAGCCATTTATTTAACTCCAATACCAGCTGATGATGGTTTAAATAAAGGCTCAAATTCCTTACATTCTCTCTAAGTAACCTGACACAAGTCAGCCATGAGATATTTGATTAAGAGATGTAATAAGTCTCTTAAAACTCACCAAGTTCACTAAGTGTCAGGTGAAGGCAGCCTGCTGAAACATTCAACGCAAGCATGTGGTCTGTGGCTATCCCATTATTTGTAAGGCTGTACGGCCTCCCAATATTTCAACCCTCCTGCTATTGTGCTTATTTTTTTTAAAGTTCTGAAAGAATTCAAGTGCAAAGACTTTCTACATATATATATATTATAATGATAAAAGACATATTGCAGAATTTTGTTTTCCATATGGTGCTAGCAATTTGGCTTTTAGTAGCAGTTGTTATAACTTGCAGCTCACCACTAAAATGTCAGAACCTGTGAGAATAAAACAACTTCTATTTTAGGTTTTAGATTCATTTGCTCTGATCTCTCAACCAGAAAAACTGACTCTAAAGGCCTCTTTATTCTGAATGAATTTAACTTTCTGTTCACTACTACCTTCTCAGTCTATTAAGGCTAAGTGTTCCAGTATCTCTTCTCTTTGTTCACATCCTGACATTTATTGAACACTTGCCACAAGGGGCAGGCTGTCATCAGTTAACAAACTGACCTTTATGGCAATGGAAACCAGTGGAAGAGAAACCGTATTTTAAAAGGAAAGAATCACATTGCTAGATACCTATGCACAAAAGCCAAGCAAAGAATCTTCTAATTTTTAAACCAATTCAAGAGAAAGCAGTATAGACTAACTTGTTTGGAGAAAATCAATAAATTTGCCTTGGTGCTGGCTCTGAAATGAAAGACATATTTTATAATCATTGGGTGGTTCTGAAATGCCTGAAAAACTCACTGGGGAGGTGTAACTTTCAAGCATTTTCTCATAGCATTACTTACTTCAGACACAGCAATGTCTTTATGCCAAATTTTATTCTGTTTATTCAAAAGATGGCTACCTATGGATTGAGGGTTAATCATTTTTCAAGGAAATGTGGGCTTTTATTCTATCAATTTTATTCATGACATGTATGTAATAGATTCCCAATTGTCTACAATCTTTTTTTTAAGAGTACAAAAAAACATCAGTTACTGTGAATTAGTCACAGTCTCAAGAATATAACTGTGATCCAGTGAACATTAGGGTCTTGTTGATTCTATTTTGTGTAGGTGGAACAGGCATAGGCACTGGTGTCTCCATATCTTTGTGATAAAGACAAGAAGGGATCTCTCTTCCTGGTAATTACTAATCAATTCATCCAGATGATTAGAATCTTCACCATACAGTTGGCTCTTGAACAACGTAGGGGTTGGGGGGCCAACCCCCCCCTCACAGTTGCAAATCCAAGTATAACTTTTGACTCCTCCAAAACTTAACTACTCAGAGCCTACTGTTGGCCAGAAGCCCTACTGATAACATAAACAGTTGATTAACACGTATTATGTACGTGTATTCTATATATATATATTGTATTCTCACAATAAAGTAAGCTAGAGAAAAAAATGTTATTAAGAAAATCAAAAGGAAGAGAAAGTACATTAAAAATACTGGGCTGTAAAAAATTCATTTGTAAATGCACATGCATATTCAAACCTATGTTGTTCAAGGGTCAGCTATATTCACTACGTCTCAAATTGCAGTGCCATGTTCTCATTTAACTTTGGAATTAATTCCTTAGAGACGTTTTTATGCTGATCTTTTTAGAGGTCTTTTCTTACTCATGCTATGTGGCAAAAGGTGGAAAGACAAAAGGCCACATTCTACATTTTCCATCCATTGTGAATCACCGTGGATGGTTTTTTTCCAATCAAAAGTAAGGAATTTTTAAAAAATGTTTATTTTTGAGAGAAAAAAGAGAGAGCAGGGGAGGGGCAGAAAGAGGGAGACAGAGGATCTGATGCGGAGCTCAAACTCAGCAACAGTGGGGTCATGACCTGAGAGGAAGTCAGATGCTTAACTGAGCCTCCCACTTACCTGTGGAAATAAGTGAGTTTTGATCTCCATCTCATTCCTGCCTACATAAAGTTCTTCGTTTTATCAGTAAGTTCTGACTGTGGCATTCAGTAGAGCCATTGGCTACATGGGGCTGTTGAGCAGTTGAAATGTGGCTAGTCTAAACTGAGATATTCTGTGAGCATAAAGTGAGCAAAGTATGAATGCAAGAATGTTAAATCATCTCAATAAGTTTTTATAATAATTACATGCTGAAATAATAACATCTTGAATATATTGTATGAAATAAAATATATCATTTAAATTAAATTCATAAATTAAAATAATTTTTAATGTGAATGTTAGAACATTTTAAATTGTATTTGTATTTTGCCAATCAGATTACAAAACCCATGCTTTATTATTATTATTATTATTTAATGTTTATTTATTTTTGAGCGAGAAAGAGAGACAGAGGGCAAGTGGAGGGGGGGGCAGAAAGAGTTAGAGACAGAATCTGAAGGAGGGTCTAGGTTCTGAGCTGTCAGCACAGAGCCAGACATGGGGCTCGAACTCATGAACCCTGAGATTATCACCTGGGCCAAAGTCAGAAGCTTAACCAACTGAGCCACCCAGTCACCCCACAAAACCCATGCTTTAAACTTAAAAGGCTTTATAAGGCTTAACAGCCTGGTTGTCAACCCTGCTTTTTCTCTCACTGACTGGCTATCTTAGATCAAATCATTTAAACTCTATGGATATCAGTTATATCTGTCATGACTGTAGTGAGGGTCAAAATCTAGATGTCCATCTGCAATAGTGTGTTTTAGCTAAGTTATGGAGGTGGGTTGTGGAGGTAGAGAACAATCTCCACAAGATATAGAGGTCCTCTATATTCTGTGCAGGTTGTTTCTGCATTATATTATGTTTAAGGAACTTAATGTGTTCAGGGAAGTTCAGTTCATTTAAGAAAGACTATCATGGAGGGATGCCTGGGTGGCTCAGTCAGTTAAGCATCTGACTCTTGGTCATGATCTCACGGTTTGTGAGTTTGAGCCCTGCACTGGGCTCCACACTGACAGTGAGTAGTCTGCTTGGGATCCTCTGTCTGTCTCTCTCTCTCTGCCCCTCCCCTGTTTGTGCGCTCTCTCTGTCTCGCAAGAAAAGGTAAATAAATAAAAATAAAAGACTCTCATGGGACTCAGGAACTCTGGGACAAAGATTCTGAGCTTTGTTCATAAGTAAGATTCAAATATAGGCAGATCTGTTGGACAGACTGGAGGGGTTCCCTGGGAGGAAAGATAGGCCCTTAGGAGAAAACCACCAAGAATAAAGAAGTGATACAGTTGGGTGAACCAGACTCTATGTGTGAAGAGTGATGCCTAGGAAAATGTCTGTGCTCAGTCATGACCACCATCTCCCTCCCTCTCTCCCCACCCTGTCCTCAGAATGCATGTGTGATCTGGGAGAAAAATGCTATGTGTTAAAGAGAAGGGCAATGCGCTGTTGTCTAAGTAGTCCTACTGAGCAAACCCTGAAACAGCTGCTCACCAGGTGGCAATCTCTTCTTGAGTCGGTGAGGAGATAAGCAGCAGAGCTTGGAGTCTGGAGCCTCCTGAGGTGGAATGGTTCTGACCCATTTGTGGAGCAGAGCATTGTAGTCTACCAAGGAGAAGGATCTACAAATCACAGGCAAGGACTCTGTTAACACTCGAGACAACGTGCCTTTTCTCCCCACCCTACTGAGAAACTCTGCCAAAGGAAGAGTCCACCCCTAGAACCAATAAGCTATTAGAGCCCAGGGACATTTGCACCCCTGGAAGATCCTCATACTGAGTAAAACAGAAAGATTTCAAGAAAAATGTGACTTGTGAGTGAGTGATTTTGAAATGCTAAAATTTAGTGATATCATTATAACTATGATCTGTTTTCCTTAAGTAGTAGAAAGAGCTTGGCCATATCAGTTTTATATATGACAGAATTATTCAAACAATAAGGTACTATAAAAAAGGCAAACTCATAATAACATTATTTCAGTAGATTTTTTTCCCGTATTTTTCAGGCACTATGCTAGACCTAGAGGCATGGTGTAGTATGGGTGGGATATGTATACAGATGTTGGAAGTATGGAGAAAGGTGTGAAAGAGCAACCCAAACCTGGTACATTGGGGCAGGAGGGGCAGGGAGAAGTGAGAAAAATCCCTGGAAAAGCAGGGGAAGCTTCTTAGAGGAGGTAGGAAGATGAGGTAGGTGACCTAAGCTGACAAGTGCCATTTCAAAGAGAAGGAACAACGTGTGTGCTAAGATAAAAAGAAGTCAAAGGGCATGGTGTCATTAGGAGTATGCAAAGAGTTTGCTGAACCGAATGCCTTGCAAGGTGCCTGACACAGGTCACAACTAGAGAAAAAGATAGAGAGAAAACAGCAGCCAGAATGTGGAAGTTTTCATGTGTATGCCCTACAAACATTTCTGACATCATTTTGCAGCTGATGAGATGTCACTGGAGGCATCCAAGCAAAGGAGTTCCATAATCAGACTGCATTTCTGAGATTGCTCAGGAGGGAGTGTGGAGTGTCCGTGCCCAACAACACAACAGTAGGCCAGCTTGGCATGTCCTCCACACCCAGAGGAAGAGAAAGTACCATGGGAAAGCAGTGTGCTCCCAGAAGAGCTCAGACACAGTGGGATGATGAGACTCCTTTTAGGGATGCCTAGAAACGCATTCTTATGAACCTGCAGGAACTGGTAAATTTATTCACAAGCTAGCACAACTTTCCAAATATTTTGGAAAAAAATGCACAAGAAAAGTATTAAACTGAGGTATCAAAACAAAATCTGAATGGAAAAAGATATTTTCATTCCTGGATAGGAAAACACAATATTTAAATATTTCAACATTCACCACAACAATCTATAAATTCAATGCAGTCCAAATGAAAATTTTATAGGATTTCTTACAGGAATGTGGTAAGGAAACTTCAAACTTTATCTGAAGAAAGCAGTGAGAAAAATTATTAGGAAAATTTGGAAACATAATATTGTATGGCAGTTGTATAAAATAAATCAGTGGAATAGCACAGAGAGCTTAGCAATAAACTTGTGTATAAACACAACTTCAAATGTGATCAATCACTGTGGAATGGATGGATTCTTCAAGAAATAGTATTGTGACAATTTGGTAAAAATAACTAAGTCTGATATCTGCTATATACTGTTAACTAGATAAATTTCAACTGGGGTAAAGACCAATATGCACACACGTGTGTGTGTGTGTGTGCATGTGTGCATGTGCACATACATAGAGAATTAGAAGAAAATGTATAGGTTTCTGTTTCTTGACTTAAGCTAAAAAAAATTTGTCTTCAACAGGGAACAGGGCCCCAGAAGAAAAGATTGGTCTAATTTTCTACATCAAAATCAAAAGTTTTAAATTTCATACAACCATCAACATAATGAATGGAGTTAGAGATCTGTCACTGGACAGAGAGGAAGAAAATTGAAAAACTGGGAGAAAGATGCTATAATATTCAAAATATTCACAGGATATTATCTATTATATATTTATAACAATAAGAAAAAAAGAACATTCCAAAAAGATAAGCAAAGGATATAAATTTCTTACAGGAGAGAAAATATAAATGTCCATGAAACAATTGAAGTTAGCATGCTACTTCTCAAGAAAATGCACATTAAGATACTGAAATACCATTTTTCACCTATCAGACTAGCAAAAAGTACAAAATATCAAGTGATGTGGAAGGTGTGGGAAAACAGTAATTCTCATTCATTGATTATGGGAGTGGAAGTGCCCTTTAGAGACCAAGTCAGCAATAGCAAATAAATTGTTTTAAAGGTCACATAACCCATACCTAGCATTGTCACTTCCAAATACTTACCAGAGAGAAATGGTTTCGTATGTGTATAGAGGGGTATATAAAAGAACATTCTAATATAGCTTCATTTGCCAAGGTAAGAAATTAAAAACAACCTATATGTCCATACTTAGCATGGCAGCTAAATTAGCTGTGGTATAATTCTGTGGTGAAATACAAGGCAGAAGCTATAAAACACTCAAGTAGCAAAATCTTCATACTATATGGGTGAACAGAAAAAAGGAAATATCATAGTAGCAACCATAGAACACTGTTAGTCTGAATATGTGTGCTTGCCCCCTCTTCATATGTTGAAACCTAACTGGTATTGGAAGGGGGTGGGGAGGGCTGGGAGGTAATTAGGTCATGAGTGCTCCAGGAAGATCCCTCACCCACTTCTGCCATGTGAGGATACAAGGAGAAATTCACAATGTGGAAAAGGATTCTCATTGTAACCTGACCACGTTGGCCTCCTGACCTTGGATTTCCAGACTCCAAGACTGTGAGAAATAAATTTCTGTTGGTTGTTAAGTCACCAGTCTGTGGTATTTTATTATAGCAGCCCAAATGGACTAAGACAAATACTAATTATGTAGAAACATAAACACATAAAATATACTTCAAATACATATATTTGAAACGCACACAAAGGGTTTCAAGACACAAGCCAAAACAAAACAAAACAAAAAGTGGTTTTATTTGAGGCAGAAAATATGAATGTGTGGGATCCTTTAAGAAAAACTTTGTTTTGTTGAATGGATATAAAATGTTGATTTATGATAAGGAAATAAAAGGCATTCCCACCTAATAATTACACTTTTTTTTCCATGAAACAACATGAAATGTAATCTGTTGACTGCAAATAAATATTAGTAAGGTGGTAAAAGCTTAGAATGGCTTCTGTGGGGCCCAGGGCCCCATCTGAGGTTAAAAGCCTTAAGGTTGTAGGGCACCAAACCACAAAGTTTTATAATGGTACCATCAGCAAGGAATGATGTACTGGGAAAAATGGTAAGTGGGTTACTAAAAGATGTGGTGGTTGGTAGAGAAGGTGGTGGGGAGGGTTTTGAGGATGCAAATAACAGAATGGAAATGATCTAAATTACAGGATGATGATGATGAACTGGAATTAAAAGAGAATTCTGAGGTCCTTCCTTTTCTCTAAATTGCTTGCTCTGATTGCCCATTATCACCCAGTGATTTAACTCTTTCTCATTGATTTGTGGGGTATTAGTCTTTAGTTATTCGTCTTGTGAATATTCCTGTGTTGTGAATTACAGAGTGAGAAGGTGAAAGAGATGAGAGTTATGGTCAGAGAACCTGAAATCCCAGCCTCAAGGAAATGGTTTGCTGAAGTAGAATGGAGATGAAGTTCATTGACTTCTTGAAGAGCAAGAAGTTTTGTGACCAGGGAGTTGGGTGAGTTGTACATATGAATTCAGAGGTCGTTTATCATGAAACCTGGATTGTGTTGAAGCAGAGGTTGTAAGATGAATGTCAAAGTCTTGGTTAGACTCATTGGCGGTGAGTTGAGGGGATGAGAGACAGAGAATTTGACAGGTTCCTTATAGCCAGATGAAATGCATCTTGATGGAGGAGAGGCGTGCATCAAGTGGAAGCATCATGGCCTGGACAGGAACATGGAGGCCTCTGAGAAAGCACAAAGCAGCTGGCTTCATAGCCCCATGGGTTTGAGATATGAATAGAAAAATAAATCAAGTTTATTTGAAAGGTGTGCGTGGAAGTGGTGTCTGTAAGGCAGAGATAGGTCTCAGTGACTGTTCTAGAGTCTCTATATACTCATAATTGTACAGGTGAAATTAGGGGTTGAGAAAGATGGGTCCTTCATGTTTCACTGATAATCTGTGAATTGTATGAGGACCTATTGAAGCTCCATCCCAGGTTCTTTATCTCTTCTATCTTATCAATTTATAGTTTTGCTTTATTGAGTCAGAATCATCTGTTTTATGTTTATGCAAATGCCTCCTCCTCTTTCTGGTGGGAGGTTGGACAAGGTCCACCATGCATTAGGCACTTTTCCAGGGTCTGAATTTATGGTTGTACATTTTCAGTAAGGTCCTTGCTCCCATGGAGTTTACCTTCTGAAGGGGGAAAGGGAGAAAAGACCTTTAAAAAATAGGCAAATAAATGGAAGGTTGATTTTGAAAAGTAGTAAGTGCCATGAAGAGAAGAAACACAGTGATGTGACAAAGATCGACGAGGTGGGACTAAAGGAAGGTTTACTGTGAAGCTAATATAGCTAAAGCTGAAAGGTCCCTCCATTACAAAGACCCTTTCTTAAAGCTTGGAGAGCTCTACAAATGTATTCACATGGTCATATTTACCAAAGTAAGATATTTTATCCTGGTTGTCTCATTCCACTCTGATTCTAAAGAGGGTCCCCCAAACCATTTATGTTTTGGTGTCAACCTTATGTAGGGGACTAATTAGATGCATTGATCAAAAGGAGCCTGGTTGAGAGAGAACACAATGACAAGGCAGAGTAGCTACTTGAAGAAATGGGGCTAGTTTTCAGGCAGAGGGAATAGAAAGTCAAAAGCCCATGCAACACTGAGCTGGAACTAGCGTGTGTCTGAAACTGAGTGAGTAGGGGGCAGAATTATGAGAAACAAGATAAAGAGGTAGCCAATGGCCCAGCCACATGGGACTTTGAAGACATTAGAAGGAAACTGGATTGTATTCCAACTGCAATGTGAAGCTGATAAAAGGTTTTAATGGGTGTAACACAATATCATTTAACTTTAAAAAAGCTTATTCTGGCTTCTATGAGAGAGGAGATTGCCAAAGCCAGGAATGAAAGCAGGGAGACCAGTTGGCAGATAAGACAGTAGGTCTACTTGGACTAGGCCACTAGCATTGGAGACAGATACTGAGGCTATCTTTTCAAGGAAAAGATGTTTTCCATATCTTTGCGATGGATATGAGGGAAAGAAAGGAATCAGAACTCCTGGGTTCTTTGACCTAACAAGCAGGTAGAAAATTGTGCCATTTATTCAGAAGGAGAAGATTGAGAGTATAGGTTGGGGAGATAGGTGGAATCAAATCTCTTTTTCACCATGTTAGCCTGTGATTACTATTAGCCGTTCAAGGTAGTATCATGGAGGCGGTTAGATATTGAATCTGGAGGTCAGTGGAGAGGCCAAATAAAGACATAATTTGAAATCATTGGCATAAATGTCTATCTAATGCCATGAAATTAGATAAAAACACCTATAAATAGTGTATTTAGAGTAGAATCCTTCAAATGTCTCCATAATCTGCATTGCTATTTCCTACTATTTATACTATGATTCTTAAAATGAAACTTTTCTTATTCTCAGTATTCTTGCATTTAAATATCCTTTCATTCTGTTTCTTTCCTTCTCTAAACATCCAAATCCTATATAGCCTTCAAATTCTAGCTCAAACACTCACTTTTACGTTAGTTTGGCTTGAGCTTGCAATTCCAAAAACAAGCACTATTTCCTGTGAATGAACCTAGAACTTTATCTGTACCCTCATTTTCTATTTGGTAAAGAATGACTTATAGTACTGTATTTTATCCCAATACCCTCAATTTTCCTTTAATATTACTAACATTTTTTGCTTCTTGAGTACAGGGTCTATATCTTTTTCACAGTCCAAAAGATCTAGTGTGTCTTTTACATAATCAATAATCAGGAGAAAATCATATCTAAATGCTACTAATCAATGAAATTAAGTGAAAGCCCTTATTCAGCCTGAGATTTCTATATTTGCTGTTGTGTAGCTAAAGTCAATATAGAATTTTATCTAAGATTCTAAAATTCCCGTGTAGTGATTCTTTATTAAGTACTCTATCAGGAGCAAGATTGCTAGCCTTAAAAATATTAACCACAGCCAGATATACTATATCATACAGAAATGTAAACTGTTTATCTTTTGGTTAATTTGAATATTTAGAAATAGGTGTACAATTACTGAGTTCATAAAGTTTTAAAAATCATATCTGTTATGGTGTGGTTTATGGGTGCAGTTTGATGAGCTTTGATCTTCTTTCTGGTACAGATAAGATTTGTCTTCTTTGAATAATGTCATGTAACAGAATTTTGCAGTGTGTGCACTCTTTAGGTTCTTACTTCTTTGCTCAGCATAATGTGTTTGAGATTCATCCTTGTTAGTATTAGTAAAATTTTCCTTTATATAGTACAGATATATCATATATCCATGTAGTTGTTGGATATTTAGATTGTTTCCAAGTTTTGGCTTGTTGTTAGTTTTCCATGACTGTGTAGCATATTGTCCCAAACTTAGCAACTTAAAACAATACTCATTCGTTGTCTCATGGAATACTGGGTCAGGAATCTGGGCACAGCTCAGCACAGTCCTCTACAAGCCTGCAATGAAGCCTGCAATGTCAGCCAGGACTGGGTTCTGATCTGAAAGCTTGACTGGGGAAGGATTATCTTTCAAACTCGGGTTTTTCCTTGCTATAGAAGACCTAGTGGATTGCTTCTTGGAAGCCAGAAATGGAGAACAATGCTTTTTGTAGGGAGAGTCTGCTGTCAAGAAGGAATCGTAAATAGCATAATGTAATCATGGGAATGATATTGCATTACTTTGCCATGTTCCTTTGTTTAGAAGCAAGTTACAGGTCCCACCTACACTCGATAGGAAGGAATTAATCCAGGGCATAACATCCGGGATGGGGATCACAAGGGACACTGTAAAGTCTATCTTCCAGATGATTATTGTGGATAAATTTGTTATGAAATGCTTATGTACAAGATTTTGGGTGAACATATGCTTTTGTTTGTTTTGGATAAATACCCAAGAGTGGCAATGCTGGGGTATGTGGTGAGTATATTTAACTTTTTAATAAACTGCCAAGCTATTTTTGAGGGTAGTTATACCATACTAAATTCCTACTAAAGCATGTAAGATTATTCTACATTCTTACCAACATCTGGCAATGTCAGTCCCTTTATTGTTGGTCATTCAGTGGGTGTGTAGTGGGATCTCATTTGGATTTTGCTTTGCATTTCCTTAACAACTAATGATGTTGAGCATTTTCTAATGTATTTATTGTCTATTAAGATACTTTCTTTATGAGTGTCTATTCAAATCTTTGGCCTTATTTTTATTGGGTTGTTTGCATTTACATATTCCTGATACAAGCCATATGTCAGGAAAACATACTATGAATATTTTCTTCCAGTCTGTTGTTTTCAAAGAGCAGAAGGTTTTAATTTTAAAATCTATTTTATAATTTTTTGTTTTATATTCTGAGCTTTTTGCATTCTATCTAACTAATCTTTGCCTACCCTAAGCTCACAAAAATGTCTCCTAAATTCTGGTGTACAGGATTTAAAGTTCTACCTTTTATGTTTGGTATATGATCAATTTCAAATGAATTTATGTATAAGAGGAAAAGTAAGAGTGGATTTTATTTTTTCGGTATAAATATCTAATTGTTTCAACATATTTTTTGATAAGGCTATTGATTTCTCATTTAATTATCTTGTCTCCCTTAGCAAAAAATCAATTGGTTATATATATGCATGGATTTCTTAATTTTGGCCTATTTATCTATATATCCTTATGACAATACACCACTGTCTTGGTTAATATAACTCTGTTGTAAATCTTCAAATCAAGTGTTCTGAGTTCTCTGTGCTTTTTGCTCTTTCAAGATACATTGACTAAAGTTCCTTTTCATTAGATAGAGATTTTTCGAATAAGCTTATAAAAAACTACTGAATTGAATTTTGATTGGGATTATGTTGAATCTACATGTCCATTTTGGAAGAATTGAGTTGTTAGCAATATTCAGTGTTCAAATTCATAAACATGGTGTATATCTCCATATATGTAGGTTTTCTTTAATTTTTCTCAGCAGTGTTTTATAGTTTTCAGTGTTGTTAATTTCAGAAGTTTATTTATTTATTTTGAGAGAGAGAGCCCAAGCAGGGGAGGAGTCGAGAGAGAGAATTGGAGAGAAAGAATCCCAAGCCGACTTTGTGCTGTCAGCATGGAGCCCAATGCAGGGCTCCACCTCGGGATTTTGAGATCCTGATCTGAGCCAAAACCAAGAGCCATATGCTTAACTGACTGAGCCACCCAGGTGTCCTTTTGTTGTTAAATTTATCCTTAACTTTTTGTGTTTTTTGGATACTATTGTGAATGGTACTTATTTTGAAATATTCAATTGTGCATTGCTGATATGTAGAAATGCAATTGACTTTTGTAAGGTGATTTTTTTATACTGTAAACTTAATTACTCAGGTACTAATTCTCATAGCATTTTTATTTTTTCCTCAAAAGCTTCTAGGTATTAAACTTTATTTGGGGGGGAAGGTTTTGATACAAATTAATTTTTTTCAATAGAAATAAAATTTTACAGATTTTATATTTCTTATGAATTAAGTTTTGGTAATTTATATCTTTCAAGATATTTGTTTATTTCATATAGTTTTTCACATTTACTGACATAAAGTGGTTCATAATATATTCTTATTGTCTCATAATGTCTCTAGGGTCTGTAGTGATATCTCCTTTCTATTTCTCACATTGATAAGTTTTGACTATTCTTGCTTCAAATAATCAGCTTCTGGTTTTATTAGTTTTCTATGTCATCTGTTTGCTGCTTCTTTGTTTCTCTGTTATTATTATTGCCTTTATTCTACTTAATGCCATAGATTCCCAAAGTTGAGCTATGGATCATTGCTATTGAACTTTTTCTTTTCTAATATAAATATGTCATATTTATGGTCCAGCATATGTTCAGTCCCAGTAAATAGTCTACATTTTGTATAATTCAGTTTGGGGTAAAGTGTTCTGTTAAATGTCATTTAGGTCCAGTTAGTTGATAGTGTTAGTTATGTTTTCTTGAGCCATTTTCATTTCCTGTCCAGTTTTTCTCTTTCTTTCAACTCCTGAGAAAACAATGTTGACATATCTAACTCTATTTGATCTGTCAATTTTTGCTGTAACAACTTGAAGCTCAGTTCTGTCAATTTTTGCTGTAACAACTTGAAGCTCCATTATTATGGGTATACACATTCAGAACTGCTTTATCTTCTGGATGAATTAACTGTTTATATTTACGAAATGTTCATCTTTGTAATTTTCCTTGTACTGAGGTTTACTTTGTCAAATATTAATATCACCACTGTACTTTCTAATGATAATCATTTGCAGCATGATATATTTTTCCATATTTTAATTTTTTAACCTAATTGTATCTTTACATTTAAAATGAATTTCTTATAGATATTTTATGCTCATTTTGCTCTTTTGTCCAATTTGACAGGTTTATTTCTTTTAATTGTGGTTTAAACTATTTACAGTTAAAATTACTACTGTGTGGTTTGTTTTAAATTACAATTTTTTCTCTATTTGTACTATTTGTTCTTTTTGCCTATTTCCTTTAATTTATTCCTTTTTTTGATTGAGTACACTTTAGAGTTTCCATTGTATTTTCACTGATAACTTATTAGCTATAACTCTTTGTTTTATTGTTTTAAGTCCTGGTTTTTGCCAGTATTTATAATATACAATTTCATCTTATTACAATAATTTTTCAAATAACATTGTACCACTTCAACTATAGCATGAAAATCCTATAACAATGTACTTCCATTTCACCCCTACCATCCTGTGTGCTATGGTTATCACACACATTACTTCTACATATATTATAAACCCCACTATACATTGATTTCGTTTTTAAGAAATTGTTTTTTCACTTAAGTTAAAAATAGGAAAATTTATTTTATATCTACTATTTCTGTCGCTTGACATTCTTTTGTGTAGATATAAGTATCCCCTGGTATCATTTTCTTTCTAGCTAAAGAACATCTTTCCACATTTCTTATAATGTGGGTCTGCTGGTGATAAATTCTTTCTTTTGTTTCTCTGAAAACTAGACTTTCGTTTTGGCTTCATAGTTGAAAGATTTCTAGGTTAACATTTTTTCTTCTTTCAACACTTTCAAGGTGTTGTCACATGATGTTCTGGGTTTTAGAATTTGTAATGAGAAATCTGCTGTATTGCTTACATCTGTGTGTCATATGCCTCTGCCTCCCCACTATTGCCTTTAATAGTTTCTCTTGTGAATGGTCTTAGGTGATTTGGTGCTGATATACCCTCATGTGTTTGTTTGCTGTTTGGTTTATACAACAACAGCTTATTTCAACTGTAGGATTATAAATTGTATCAAATTATGAACATTGTCACCCAGGAGTTCATCCATTTTCTTTCTGTCCCTCCACTCTTTTTCTTTATTAGGTCTCCAATTATATAAATGTTAGATTGCTTGATATTGCCCTAAAGTTCTCTAAGATACTGGGTTTCTTTTTGGGGGGTGGGGGGTGTCAATCTTTTTTTTCTCATTGTGTTTGATTTTGGACAGTTTTATTGCTATATTTATAAATGCAGTGACCTTTTCTTTTGAAGTGCTCGATTTATGAATTTCATCCAATAAAATTTTTATTATTAATTTTTGATAAAATTAAAATTTATTTTTTCATTTTTGAGGTTCCATTTGCTCCACTAGCTTCTATTCACATTAAGTTCATCTTTTTTTAAATCCTTGAGCATATTCATAGTAGCGTTTTTAACATCTATCTGATCATTCTATAATGCCGAACATTTCTATATCTATTACTATTTTCTTATTTTACTCCTAGTTATGAATCACATTTTCTTGCTTCTTTAGATGCTTAGTTTTTTATTGCATGCTAAACCTTACAGTTGTAAGTTTTTGAGTACTAGATTTTGTTGAATAACTTTAAAAATCTTTTAATGTGTTGGAGCAGACAGTGAAGTAACTTGAAGATCAGTTTGGTTATTTTGAGGCTAGGGCAGTTCTAGAGTTGATGATACTCTAAGTCTAATTCTGTCCTATTACTGTGGTTTGATTTTGTGAAGAGTCTACAGAATAGCCTATATATTCCATGGGGTCTCTCCACTCTGGATAGTGAAAACGTGATTGGTTCTTGGGCTTGTATGAGCTTTGGGAATCATTTGTATTACAGATTTTTTGGTAATAGTCTTTTACCAGATGTTGTTCTCTGTCCAGCATTGTGGAATTTTGCTCTTAAGCATGTGCCGATTGGCAATCAGCCAAAGAGTCAGGTGAACATCATGCAGAATTCTGGAGCTCTTTCTTAGAGTAACAGGACTCACAAACTCCAGCCACTTTGATACTTAACTCCAAACTCTGTCTTCGTAACTCCACATTCTCTGCTCAGCTTCCCTCCTTCTACTACAGTCTGGAAAATATCTTCAAGTAAAAAGCTGGGGCAATCAAAGGATTCGTCTCACTTGTTCCCACTCTCAAAGATCACAGTCCTGCGCCATCTATTGTCCAATATCTGAAAATAGGTGTCAAATAAATTTGGTTCAGTTTTTTTAATTGATTATGACAGAAAGGTATGTCTACGGATGGAAGCAGAAGTTTTTCTCCCACACGGATGGAAGCAGAAGCTTTTCAATGCCTGAGCTAATGTTTTTGAGCTAAGGTTTTTAATGTTAGAACTTTTCTAAACCAGAGGATCTTAATAGAGCATTTATTTGTATGTGCCAGAGACTGTGCTTAGCATGTTATGTGCATTAGGTCTTTGGGTCTTCTCAAGAATCTTTTCATGCATGCACTGTTCCTTTCCCCACTTTATAGACTAAAAAAAAACAGGAGAAGTTAAAAATTCCCAAGGTCCCACAGCTAGTAAATGGCACAGGTGCTCTCAGACCCAGTCCTGCCTGATACTAGTCTACACCCCTAATCAGTCCTGTCATGACATAGTGGGTTTGTCTTTCTGCCTTGGAGATGTCTTACAAGTAAAAGAAATAAGGTTTGTAAATGATTACAATAAAGACAGCAGGCCATTTTCAAGGTTGTCCCTCTCTTACTTTCTTTAATTTGTAGTTGATATTTTTTAAGGGACATATAAGAGTAATGTTTTATCTAAAAGTCAATAATGGAAATTTCTTTTGCATATAAATCTATGTTTCATGAGTGACCTCTGGAAAATGGTCATAAACAACTACTATAAACTGTAACTATTATCAATGATTAATAAGAAATTTATAGCTGAAAGAATAACTGATTTAAAAAAAGTGAGAATACAAGAGCAACCAAAACAAATAACAAAAGATACAATGCCAGGTGTTGAGGTTCAAATAAATCTGGGCAGGATTTTACTTATTCAAGGAGGTACTTCAATAATCACATGAGCTTTTTTTTTCTAGCAGTGGAGAATAACATTCTCCTTTCTCTTCTTAAAACTGTCTTTGTTACTCTTGAGCATCTGATTCTCATAAACATGAGATAGTCATTTTATAGGCCTGTTCTTAGAGGTCAAAATAAAACTTTTCTGTCTGTGGTTTTTAACAAGTAGGGAAGTGTCAGTAAATAGAAGTAAGAGTTTAAATACAATCATTCCCTTCATGTAACTGTATTTTCCTTCTTTAATTATATTAAATTTAAGACCTTGTGACAATAGTCCTGTGACTCTACAGCAAAACTGTTAAGACTCCATGGAATATTCTAGGAAGAAAAGGAAAGGTGTCATCCTTTATAGTCTTTATACAGGTAACCCACCAAGCATTAGGCTGAGGGTCTAGGGAGAACTTTCAGAGACAGAATCACAGTTTACAGCTGTAAATGGAAGTTAAGTGTTTTCCCAGCTGGAAAATGTCTGTGTGCAGTTTATGTCACATGGCCTGATGCAGGGTTTAACTGAACAGTTCTGTCTTCCCGAGGTTTATCTGTGGTCATGATATCCTACAAGTAAAATATAAATAGTATTAGGGTACTTTGAAACGTACCCCTCCTGGCTGTAGTCCTAAGAGCTAAGTGAAAAAAAAATGCCTAAGAGAGTAGAAATCCAGCATTTTTGTTATATTTAACAGACTTTCTTTAAGACACTTGCCCTAATGGTGTTAATGGGCTCTAATGTACCCTTATCTTTGCAAAGTCCTTTAACTCTTTTTAAAAAGTAGAACTATTAAGGAAATTAAATGTGAGTAGGTGAGGGGAAACTGGGGAAAAGGATCTGACAGCTTTACTTGTCTCTCAGTTTGCATGGCCCGGCATAGGTTTTCCTGAGTGTTTTGTTCAAAAAGTAACTCTACTACAGTATGAAAATCTACTTGAGGTAGAACAGATACTTGATTTTCAGTTTCTCATATGAGAAGTGGTTTTATTATACTACCTTATACTCTTTCTATTTAATGTGTTCTTAATTATATAAACAAATATTTTATATAATCAGTTATAGAATTAATACTGTATTGTTAACATTATTAACATATTAATTAATTTCACGTAGTTCCATATATAAATATATATATTTCTGTCTCCTACTTGCTAGAGTGTGCATTGCATATTTCTCCTTTTTTCTGTAGTGTGTTACACACATACACACACACACACACTCTCTACCTCCATTTTCCATAGCATATATTCTTTTGTCCTTAGTTTTTTAAAACTCTTAACATCGATATATATTTTTAAGTTTATTTATTTTTGAGAATGAGGGAGAGAGAGAGAGTGAGAGCAAGCAGGGGAGGGGCAGTGAGAGACGGAGAGAGAAAGAATCCCAAGCAGGCCTGAGGCTGTCAGCATAGAGCCCAACATGGGGATCATGACCTGAGCCGAAACCAAGAGTTCGATGCTCAACCGAGGGAGCCACCCAGGTGCCCCATCTTTTTTCTTTAATTTACTTTTAAAGATTTTTTTTTTCAGTAATCTCTACACCCAATGTGGGGCTCAAACTCACAGCCCCGAGATCAAGAGTCTCACACTTCACCAACTAAGCTAGCCAAGCACTCCCGGAGCGTATATTCTTCTAAGCCACCAAGAACAGTTTGGGGAAAAGAGGCAGTTAATGAGTTAATTAATTAGGTAAACAAAAGAACTATATTAAATTACAGCCTAAGTATGTAATACCCTCCTCTTCACTCACCCTCCGCTTTAATAGATCCATTAACCAGAAAAGTGAAGCTCTGAGAGGGAAAGCAGGGAAAGAGAAAGACCATATAGATCCAAACCAGGGTACCACTGATGGAAAGGGTAAAGGCCAAATAAATTGTGATTTTAATGTTCCTTAACCCTTTTAATGCCCTAGAGAAGGAAGATTGAGTTTAACAAAAGTACTGTTGGCAACCCTGCGGGGCTGACCGTAGAATAACTTTGAGGGAAGCCAAAAGACTTGCAGAGACCAGATTGCTGGCTACAAGGGCCATTGGCCTGGGAGGGGTTAAGCAACTTTATCTGATCGTCAGCTCCTTTTGCTGAACAATTAATGACCTACCGTCTGGAGAAGGTAAAAGCTAGAAGTGAAGCCAGGGCTCCTTAAGACTCCAGCTGGCATTAAATGACAAGGAAGAATTCAGAGGCCAGACAAAGCTGTTATTATGAGCCATTGGCGAGGAAGAAAATACAATTTTTAAAAAGGCGGGGAAGAGGAAGAAAAAGTAAGAATGGAAAACGGAACTTAGGAGCAACTTTATGCTTTTTAAGTAAACCAAACCTCTGTTGTTAAATTCTTTTGCCTTTGTTGTTAAACTTCTTTGATAAAATTTCAACTGCAAAATATTTTTTAATACTGGCTAGAAAAGTGCTGATAAATAAAAGTGTCTGTGAAAAGTTTATAATCCTTGTGTCAGGAAGACCTTCCTCTGCCCTATGGTCATTCTAGCCGGACTTAGAATCAACTTGACATGAGACAGATGAACAGGAGAAAATCAAATTTAAGAGGCTTTTGTACGGGAATCCACACGGACCTGGAAATTCCAAAGACAATGAGGCGATATGAAGCTTACGAACTAAGGAGAGGGGTATGGTCTGAGGATACAAAGGGGAGATAGGCCGTTAGCAAGAAGGTAAAAACAGTTGTTTGGGAAAACAAGATTGCTCTATGATGCAGATGAGTTTCTTTGATGGGGGGGGGGGGGCTTCATTAATACTTCCTGTTGCAGGCTCTCCTTTCCGATGTAAATTTCGGCAGTTATGGTGAAGTCAGAGCACCTTTCCTGCAACTGCCGCGCTTTGATTGCTTTTAATTTCAAATAATCTTTATGCTAAAGGGGCACATTTGCTGGCAGCCTGCTCTGGGCCCCCTACACTTGCAAAATAAAATATGCTGATCAATTATTTTTCACTTAGCTTTTCAACCAAAAGGCATGCGGCATTTATGGATTAAACTCCTTGGAAAGGGGGCTGGCTGTCATTTTAACAGAAAAAAGAATCTTGATTTGGTTCCTTGTTATCTTAATAGAAAAACATTCTAATCTCATAGTCTTAGATAATGGACTCCGAGAATTACCGAATTGCAAAAGATAAAAACTAGTGACTTTAGACATTAATGTTAGACCAATATTATTGAGGGAAATAAAACGTCTCCGACAACCTTAGGGTCATAAAATGTTTATCAGAGTTTTATATACCAATATTCTGGGGACTGCAATATTTGTTAAACTAATATGAAAACTAACACAAAAAGTACTGACTGTGATACCATGGGGACATCTAGTACAGACTAGATACAAAGGAGTTGAGGTAAACAAAGGGCCTATATTGTTGCAGCTCGTGGACAAGTAGGAATCACCAAAACAGGCAAATGGATGGCCTTGGGGGCCCTGTGTGCATCTTCCATCACAATCCACTTATTAAACTTCTGATTACAATTGTCAGTGAACTAGATACAGCACATGGACACTGCTTTCTGGGAGAATTTTGCATGTAAAAGCATATAAGAAATATACAGACAATAGAATTTTTAAAGACAAACCGGGCTTTGAGTGGATAACAGGATGTGAATATCAAATATACGTGAAGAAAATGTATACTTGAAGATTAAAGAGAAGTCTGTGTGATCACAATTGGAAGGAATTGCCATAGCAGTGCCTTAGGATTTACACCCTAGGTTTAAAGTTGAAGGCCCATCCAATGGGAGGGAATAACAGCTTTTGGTGAGAATTCATAAACACAAACTTGAAGCAATGTAGTCCCAGTTTATTGAAAAGACTTCATCATTCGTCCTCTTGTTTAAACCTACTACTTGTGTCTCAAACCTGTTGTTTGATAATGCTTGTTTCAGAGATTTTCTCCCAATGACCACCTTCACCAGACTCTTAGGTGCTTCCAGTGTAAACATCCCTTTGACCCTATCAAGGTCTGGAACTCTACTCCGGTTTAGTGCTTATTGAAAGAGAATCAAGTCATGGTTGCTTCCCTAACTTTAATCTTGAACGTGGGAGACCTTTGAACAAATTCCCCTTCATAAAAGCCTGAAGTCCCCTAACCATCACCAAAACTGATGATTTTTAAATCTCTCCTGGGGGCCAAAATAAGGTTAGTGGTTTTAGACTAATTTTTTATGTCATAATATAGACAGTGTCAACATTTTCCAGAAGACAATTTATTCAAATCACTAAATGGTAGAACATGAATGTTTGCAAATTTCTCTGAAAGATGTCTCTCTCAGACCCTAACTTATGGCTCCTCACTCTCTATGGGAGAAAGCCTACTATAGTGTAAGTCGCCTGGTGTCCCAGCTGAGCCCAAGGAAGTTTTGCCCTCTCCTAATCTCTTTGTGATGTATGTATTTTATGAACTGAATTACATCTAGATTATTTCCAGGAAAAAGAAAAAGGGTATTCGGTGCCTGACAGAAAACCTAGCCCGAAGAAAGGATTGGCACAAATAGCTAGGGTCAGCCACGGAGTCAGAGGTGGTTTCATGTACAGTGTTATGGCCATTATTTGAACTTCACATCGTCTTGCCATCTTAATGACAAGGGAATGCTCTGAGGGAAGGAAACCTACTTTAAAAAGTTAAAAGAACTTTAACAACTTGAGTTCTAAGTCATCTTGCTATGAGACTTTTCTGAAAGACCTCAACAACAGAGAAGGAGGAGAGCTTCTTTGTCCATTTTGAGTTGGGGCTGTCCTGAGCAGACTGATAGCATGCCAGTAGTAGGGTCCTCGCTGCCAGTGACTTACATAGAAGATGTGGTCTAGAGACATGATGGCGTTGTGGTTTGTGGCAGCCGAGAAGCAAATATCGGCTGTGCAGGTATAATGATCGGAACGTATCTATGCAATACCTGGGGCTATGCAATGGCCATTTTCCCAGGATATTATGAAATGGTTGCAAAAAAGAGTTTTATCTGTCCTGTTGAGCTTTGTTTCCCCAGAAACCAGCATTGGGTCATACAAATGGTAGGCATTCCAATTATATTTCTTGAATGAATAAATGAATGACAGAGTCAATTGGCCATGGAGCCACAAAAGTGGACAATCTCCTGGGAACTATTTCAAAACACGTATGCCCAGGGTCCTTCCCACACCCGTGTTAAAGATTTTCCTTATACTCATCCAGATCCACTGTCCACCTTTCTCCACCATGCTCTGCACCCTGGGAAATTGATATTTAATGGATTGCAAAAGGAGACTTTGCAGACCTCTGGTTTCTGGCAGATTTTCTCAACAGGTGGCTGGAAAAGGCCAGGAGGAGAATGAGACTAGGTCATTATCTCTCAGTCTCTGTTCCTGTGATGTTACTCTGCCTTGGCTAAAGTCCAATGCTGAAGATTAGGCAGCTCCTTCTATAAGGATAATCAATTGGGGTTCTGGCAACAACTCTTCCCTTCCCCCTTTAGGGTCCTCTCTCCTCTCATGCTGTCATAAGATGCTAGGGTACTGGACTATTTCTTCTTGTTGGTGCAACCTTGCCTACCCCTTGTATGAGTACCTATATTGATATCTCTTTAAATGGCATCATTTTATCTTGCTAATCCTTTTTTGTTGGGATCCTGATGGACATGCCTACTAAATTAGTATTCCTGGGGCACCTGGGTGGCTCAGTCAGTTGGGCATCTGACTTCAGTTTAGACTATGATTTTGTGATTCATGAAGCCAGAAAGGAGGCTTCTCTAAACAATGGGGAAAGTTAAGTCAGAAAGGGCAACTAGAAACCGGAGGCTTGGCATGCTATGCAGCAGAGAACACAGGGGCAGCCCCGGAGCCCATCAGGAGGCAGGGGGAGGGAGCGGGAGGGAATGGTGGGCAAGAGTCTTTATTATGATTTCTCTGGAAAGGAATGGGGGAGGCAGGATAAGCAGATTTAGGATGGGCTAGTTTGAATAATTTCAGTGGGCTCTGGGGTATATGGGCTCTCTTAGTTGTCTGGCACCTAACTCTGGGGTAATTAAAGCAGAATAGTGGCCTGCAGTGTGAGTGCCTGGCTGGATGCACGGGCTGTGGATTGGTTGGTTTGCATTTGAAAATTGCACTTGGAGTTGAGTTGTTTATTCTCTAGGTTTTGGGGAATCCTGGGAAGGGTAGTCTCCCCTGGCTCAGCAAAGCTCCAGATCTCAAAGAACTACAGAATATACAGAAAATACAGAATATAGAATACACAGAAAATAATAAAATACAGAAAAAGAAAAAAAAACATGGTTATACAGGTAGGTGAGAGACACATTATACAGGGACTTGAAGTCTCCATTGAGGAGTTTATATTTAATTAAGTAAATAATGGGCAGACAGGGGACAGATTTGTATACACCATTCAAGTGTAGGTACACTATTGCCTTAGATTTCAATGAAATAATGTGTTTTTCTTTCTAATGTTTTATTTGGTGAGGAGGAACAGTAACTTCTCTGAATATTTGTGGGAGGGAAGGGGCTTTAGCTGGGCCTGTGGTACCTAACACAGACTATACTCATAGTCAGCCTTTGTTGAGTCCTGACACTACCACTTACTAGCTACCTTGTACAATGCAAACTCGTCACACGTCTTGCTTCACTTCTTTGTTTGTTAAAACGGAAATTATAGAATTTATCTTATAGGGTGGAGGGGATTCAATGAGATAATGCAGGGAAAACACTTTGTAAATTCTCGGCAATTAACACCCAGTAGGTGTTAACCGTTATTATTCTTTTTTTAATGTTTTCCTCCTAAGATGCAGCGTTTGACTTTCAGCTATATACAAACCCATTTTTGTTTTCACATTAACTTAACCAGAGCCCCTGTAATAAATCACATACCCAAACTGAAAATGGAGCTCTAACACCTCCTGTGAGCACCCATTTCCATTTAGCTTCTCTTGCTGCTTCCTTTCAGCCTCGAGGGGCAGTCCTCCACTTCTGTTGGAAGAAGAAACCATCCCTTTGCTTCCCATCCTCCTGTGCGGCCCACATCCCAGGGAAGGGTCTTAAGGTGCAGGTGTAGCAGTACAAGCCCTCCTCCTGACACCATGATACAGTAAAGAAAAAGACAGCCAAAGAATAAGGCTCAGGGTAAAAAAAAAAATACACTTCTTCCTCCGAACCCAGTCCTACACCCACAAATCTAACTAAAGTGCCAATGAGAAAGAGGAGGAAACGAGCTGGCGGGGCATGTTTGCCTCCGTGGGCAGCCTGGATCCCCAAGGGTACCAGCTGCAAGTATGAGGTGGCGCTGGCTGGGCCAGCCCTTGAGCTGCACAACTGTATCGCTAAGCTGCTGGCTCACCCACTGCAGTGGCCCTGCCAGAGTCACGCCTCCTACAGCCTGCTGGAGGAGGACGATGAAGCCACTGAGGTTGAAGCCACTGTCTGAACCATCCCTGTGCATTCAGCCTTCTTGTGCAGCGAAACCCTTGCTTGCAGAATGGCTCTTAAACCAGGTTCTGTGGCACCCTGATAGGGAGGGTTCCAGGAGGCTCCCAGGGCACCTGGGGGCCCTGGAAAGAAACTCAAGATTCCAGGAAACATCCCAGGGACCCTGGGCACCCATTTCCTGTGTTTTCCAGCCCACATCCCACCACTAGTTTGGCAACTTTAATTTTTGTTCTTTGTGTGATTTTTTTTGTCATCAAAGTAAAAATCTAAGAATCTCTAAGAATAAAATAAAATAAAAAATCAACTAAATAAATAAATAACACTTTAACAAAAGTGTCTATTTCACAATGGAAGGTAGAAATCATTCACCATTTTCAGAAATCTGAGTAGCAAACCAGCTTAAGATATAACATAATGTTTAGGTTTCGTTTCTTTCTCTTTTAATGTTTATTTATTTTGGAGAGAGAGAGAAAGTGAGCATGCATGTGTGCAAGCAAGGCAGGGGTGGAGAGAGAGGGGGACAGAAGATCTAAAGCACGCTTCATGCTGACAGCGGAGAGCCTTGATGCAGGGCTCAAACTCATAAACCATGAGATCATGACCTGAGCTGAAGTCAGATACCTAATTGACTGAGCCACCGAGATGTACCTAGGGTTGTTTTTGTTTGTTTGTTTGTTTTGTTTCGTTTTTTTTCTGATAATTGGCATCATCTCTCTTGAAACATCGAATAAGAAGCTAATTGGAAATGTCTTGTTATATAAACTATAATTCCGGAAACTGCAACAATGAGATAATAAAATGACAGAAGGTTTTGGTGTCTGATAAGGAATGTTGGAAAGAGCAACTGATTAGTAAGCGATTTGTCAGTGTTGCTTAGCCAGCACTACTTAAACATTAGGTGAACTAACCAGTTGGTAGAAGTCTGTAAGAAACAAATGTGCTGGATATATAAATTCCCTAGTAGAACACAACAGTTCTCTCAGCTTTATTATACTCAGATAAACTATCCCTCTAGGCAGAATCTAGTCTTTTTTTTTTTCATGGTGCCAAGCATTTTTATGATTCTTAGTAGCTTTCCGTGATACTTTACTATCAGGAAGTGGCTTTGGAATTAAATCCAATAGCATAAACTAGCCTACAGGGAGTTTTTATTTTTAGCATAACTGGGTTTCCTAGACACCAATCTGAATCTCCAAAGCTCAAGGCCAGATACGTGACAGTAGTGTCCCATTGAGGTATGGGAAACCACCAGACTTTATCAACTCTTAGTTTTAACACGTAATTGCAACAGCCTCAGAGATTGTCTTTTGCTACACTCTTCGCTGAGGGCTGATATTTTTATGTAGGGCACACAAAAGGCAGTAATAGATGAAAGGAAAGGTGCTAGAAGTTTCCAATGGCTTGAAGTATTCAAAGCAACTATAACCCTTGCTTAGTGGATCTCTTAGTGTCTACCACAGCATGCATTGTGGTCTCACTCCAGGGCTATATTAACTCTCTCCTTTGTTATATATAGTCCAAAGGGACATGGACTGTGTGGGCATTCGTCAGAAAATCACAGTTGTCCACGATAATGATGACATGTTAATAGCAATAGACAAGCAAGAATAGTAAGTACGTTGGAGGCTTTGGTAAGACACATGCAGAAGATGAGAGATAAACTCTATGAATACTGTGGGGTCAACTATAGCAGTAAGGTGTGGTCAGGGCATGCTGAGACATCTTCACCAAAATAGAGCACAGATTGCTACATCTTATGCTTCCACAAATAAGAAGGAAGCACAATGTTGTATAGGGCCCTTTTAGGTTTTTGAAGCAGCATATTCCACACTTGAGAACACTACTTTAGTGCATTCATCATGTGACTAGAAAAGTTCCCAGTCTTGAGCGGGGACCATAGCAGAAAGGGATCTGAGCAAGTCCAGGCAGTGATACAAGTAGCTCTGCCATTTGGGCTAAACGACCAGCAGACCCTGAGCTTTTAGAGGAAGCTGTGGTGAGAAAGGAATGACAGGTGACCTTTATGGCAAGCCCCAGTAGGATAATTAAGATTTAGACCTCTAGGTTCTGGAAAGACCCATGTCATCTGCAAAGTGAGAATATCTTTGTATTACACCTTACTACCCACAAGAGATTATCAAGGCAGGGCACTAAGTAACTTGGTAGACATAATAGTCAGCCATTTGACACAGGTAACCTTTGTCATTAGCCACTTTAGGACTGGTACAATGAGTTAATCAATGCAGCATAACTATGGTGGCAGGGGTGAGTGCTACAAATGGGTCCACCAGCATGGGCTTCCATCACCAAGATTGATCTACCTACTGAGGCTACTGATGTCATACCTGACAACATAAAAACAATGAGACCCTAAAGCTCATCCATTGGGGAAACTAACCAGCCACATGGTGGCAAGTTTGTGCTGCTTGCACTCTAGAAGGAGATGTAAATGATCTTAATTAAATAAAATTAATAAATATTCTGGGTGTAGGTTTTCCTTTACTTCCCATAGGACCGTAGCCAGCAATACTTTCCGAAGGCTTATGGTCAGACCATGGCCACGTGAGTATCAGATCCATTGGTTCTATCACATCTACACTCCCAGAAACTGCTAAACTGATGAAGTACTGGAACGGCCTGCTGAAGTCGCAGGGAATACGAGTTTAACAATAACAGTCTGTGAGAATTGGGAGCCATCCTCTAGGACACAGTATATACCTTCAATCATCAACCATGTTATGGCGCTCTGTTTATAACGGGTACTACACACAAGTTGGGAAAACAAAGATTTAAAGTAGGAGTGGCACCTTCTATAGATTTTCTATTACTTCCATAATAAATTATCAAAAATTTAGTGACTTGCAACAGAATACATTTATTACCTCATAGCTTCATAATTGGTCTCTGCCTAGAGTCTCCCAAAGCCAACATCAAGGTATTGGCAAGCCTGTAGATCTTTCTGGAAGCCCCAAGGATCAATGCACTTCCAAACCCATATAGGTCGTTGACTGAATTCAATTCTTTGAGGATGCAAATCATCCGACCTAGGACTGAAGTCCCAGTTCCTTTGCTGGATGTTAATTGGGGCTGGTCTGTGTTCCTAGGAAATACCTACACTTCTCAAGCTTTTCAGGTGGCTCTTCTCCAGCAAGGTCAGGTTCAGTCTCTTTCATACTTTGAATCTCTCTGATTTCTTCTATTGCACCTCTCTTACTCAAGCCAGAGAAAATTATCTGTTTTTGAGGGCTCATGTAATCATATGATCACATGTAATCACAGATTATATGCAGACAAATAATCCAACGTAATCTCCCTAATCTTAAAGGTTGTATCTTTAATTACATTTGTAAAGACTCTTTTGCCATGTAACATATTCAAAGTTTCTTAATTAAAGATTAGGATGTGGACATCCTTTGGGACCATTCTGCTTACCATACACACTCACTTACTTTTATTCTTAGTCACCTTTTTGGGAAATCTGTGCCTCCTGCTCTTCATCTCTGTGAGCCTAGAGGACCTTGTTCCCAGAGGGAAAACAGTTCCACCAGCAAGATTCCCAAACTATCTTATTGGAATTACTTGGAAGAATGATATTGAAATCAATGCAAAAATGCATAAAATGCATAAAATGCCAAGAATAGGTCATCATAATAACAAAGTGTAAAATGGTGTTGTAGTATGTGGGATCTTGCATTGGGCAGAATTTCCTGTCTTCTAGACACGGTGGGGGGCAGGGAACTATTTCTGCATTTCCATTTATTTGGAGAAGGTTGAGAAGAAAGTGTGATCTGATAAGCTCCATAAATGATAGAAGGGAGGGAACCCATCAAGATGGGAGGGCAGAGGCATTCCAGACATAGCTCAAGTTCTGGGAATGCACAGATGAAAAGTGCTGACACGCTTCCCTATCTGAGTGGAGGGGACTGGGTAGGTGGGGGTGAATGGAGCAGTGAGGGAGGGTCCTGCCAAACCTGAAGGGAGCCGTGAACTCCAAGATGAAGCACTTAGTCATGATGGATATAGGAGAATTAAAAGCCGCTTTCGGGTTGTTTTCTTTCTTTCTTTCTTTCTTTCTTTTTTTTTCAGGATGAGTGTAAAATGATCAAAGTGGTGGAAAGAAAAGAGAATTTTTAGTGAAATACTTATGACCAACCCTAAGGAGAAATGAATACAGTTATGTTTTTACTGGGTTGTTTCCTAACAGTTTAAACAACTGGAAAAGACAAAACTGGGTAATTGAGGATAGCAAAATGTCAAAAACCTTGAGAAGTTACCCAAGAAAGCTTGAGCAGCTGAAAGAGGTAAAGAATTCTTTTACCCCAAGTTTTATCTAAACTGGTTTTTTTTCCTCAAGACAACTTCCCAGCCTTTACTGCAATAAGATGTTCTTTGTTGCTAAAGATGCTACATTACCAAGAACGAGATTACTAAATAATATTTGTAGTAACATGTTCCAAAGCTCCAGATTGCATCAACAATCACACCGAAAACTCTCTCCAACAAAACTTACTGTAACTTTCTTTCAGGACTCTTAAATTCTTTTCTGAAAACTGGTAGCGTATATAAAACCCCAAACCTTCAAGTACCGAAAAAAAAATGAGCTGAAAAGAATAATAACGAAACTTCTATAGCACTTACTATATATTCAGAAGTTTCCTTAAGCAATTAAGGTACATTATTCATTAAATTTTCATGACAAACCTAGGAAGTGGGTTTTTTTAATAGAGGTTAAGTGACTTGCACATGGTACAGAGTGGAAAATTGGTGAAGTCAGAACTCAAACCCAGTTGTATGACTTTACTGTCTGTGCTGTGTCTAAACCACTACCCCAAGGGTCAGCAAGCTGTGGCCTGTAGGCAAAAACTGGCTTGCCACATATTTCTGCAAATAAAGTCCTATGCAAATACAGCCATGCCTATTTATTTGCATATCATCAGTGGTGGCTTTATAGGTGAGTAGCAGTGACAGAGGTGGTGTGGCCTGTAAAGGCAAACATATTAACTAACAGGCCCTTCACAGCAAATGATTTGCCTATTTCCGTACCACACTCCCTATACAGTGGCTTTCTGGTAAATGAATTAGAGTTTGACCTCATAGTACAGTCTTTGTCTCCATTAAAACTATTTACCTGTGTCACTGGGTGAAGGCATCTGAAGGGACAATAACTTGCTGAGAATTCTACATATGGGTGAGTTTAGGAAAGTATATTGAGACTTTTAGTCATTACATCATTTGGCGGAAGAGAAGTTCCGCCCTGCCTAAATTCTGGTCAGAAACACATTTAACTTTTACAGAGGAAGTATATCAGTCAGGGTTGTCCAGAGAAATGGAACCCACAGGCGATCTATATAAAAGAGGTTTATAATAAGAAATTGGCTCCTGTGATTAAGGAGACTGAGAAGCCCCACGATCTGCTGTTTGCCAGCTGGAGACCCAAGAGGTACGGTGATGGGGTTCCAGTCTGATCCCGAAGGCCTCACAACCAGGAACAGGTTATACAGTTTCCACCCTGAGTGCAGGGCAAGACCAAGATCCCAGCTTGAAAACAGGCAGAGAGTGAATTTTCCAGTACCCCACCTTTCCTTCTAGTCAGTTCTCCAGCAGATTGGGTGGAGCCCAACCGCCTTGAGGGGGGCAATCTGCTTCACTTAGTTCACCAATTTAAATGCTAGTCTCCCCTGGAAACACCCTTCAGACAAACTCAGAATAGTACTTAACCAAATATCTGGACACCCACGTCCCAGTCAAATGGACACATAAAACTGACCATCACAAAAAGAATTCTCCAGTCTCTTTAATACAAATTCAGGTCAAAATAGTTCTCTTAGGCTATTACTACACTATTTCACCATAGGTAGCAAAGCTCACAAAGAAACATTTAGATCCTGATGAGGAAAGAAAATGTACAGGTAATTTTTTAAAATAGTGCTTTCAGTGAACACTATAATGGGTTCATTGGGTTGCAGTTTTAGCATAGCAAGGAGACTTTTAACCCAAGTCTTAAAGTGAGGGAGTTGGGCCATCATAAGAGAAGTTTTCTTAGGGGAAGTTCTCTTTTTAGCTGATTCCTCGTGGAAGAATAGGGGTTAGCTTGGCAAAGTTGGGCACAATGTTCCAGGGAGAAAGAATGGCATGTCCAAGAGTCTGGAGATAAAAGAGTACAGGGGTTTTACAGGATTGTATGTAGCCTAGATTGGAAAAGGAGACAAAGCAATGGATGAAGGATAAGATGAAAGGTAAACAGGTACCACCACATCATGAAAGACTGTAGCAAGGTGCTTAAACCCTATAAAGTGACAGAAATCCATGGCAAAAGAATGTTATGATCAAATTTGTGCTAGAGTGATAAGTAGCTGAGTGAATTTGATTTATTCTTTAACAGTAGAAAGCAGACGTAAGATGGCCAAGGCCATGCGCAAGGCATGGAGGACAGTTAGGGGGCTACTGAGGTATTATGAGAAGAGTCGATGGTGAATAGAAAGAAGTTGATATCTCCAGAACTATTGAGGTAAAAAAAATTGTTATGTCTCTGAGGTTGTGATTGTGGAGGATGAATCAGAATTACTGCTTTCTCATTTCAACCAATTTTTTTAAGTTTATTTATTTTGAGAGAGAGTGAGTGAGAGCATGAGGAAGGGGCAGAGAGAGAAGGAGAGAGAGGAAATCTCAAGCAGGTTCCACTCTGTCAGTGCAGAGCCCAATGTGGTGATTGAACTCACGAACCATGAGATCATGACCTGAGCCCAAATCAAGAGTCAGAAGCTTAACTGACTGAGCCAACCAGGAGCCCCTCAACTAATTTATAATTTCATATTTGTAAATAAAAAATTGACTTTAGATCCATAGACTTCTCCCTCATTTGAGCCTATAGAACATGCATGTGTGTATATTACCTTTTAAGTTTCTTTAACATCTATCTGTTCGTGTTTGTGTCTATGATTGTTTATTCTTTCTTGATATGAACAATAAAAGAAATGTCTCCTGAGGTAATCATAAAAGACTTATCATATCAATTTTATAAAACTAAGCTAATTATTAAGAATACACTTAGTGCTTTAGAAGCCACCTATTGAGGGAGAGTTAATTACCTAATCATCTTGGACTCCTGGAATCCCATAAGTGGGAGCTGGAGGGAAATGAACATCTCGTCTGGAGTGTTCGGACAGGCTCCCAAATCACCTAAGTCATTTTGACACAAGCATGCCCAACCGTTAGATGCCAAAGAGAAGACATGTCCTCGTTTTTGATTCTACAGCTACATCCAACAAGTAGCAGCATCTCTCAGACATAATAAATTAGGGAAAAAATGTTTACTAAAAAGAAAAAGAAACAAGCTTATGAAAGGATAAAACATCTTCTGGAGGTAGTGACTCTAAATAAAGCACACACAATTTAAGATGACAGGTAACTCTAACCTCTGTGGAGTTTTTGCAATTCATCAGCCCACTAGTCTATAGATAGCACTCTGTATCTGAAAAACATTTTTGCCTGTTGTTTGATCTACTCTTCATCCATATCCACAAAGAAGGGCTTCAGACATTAAAAAACTAACTAAATAAAACAGAACAATTTAAAAGCTTAAGAAAATGTGAGGGGCACCTGGGTGGCTCAGTTGGTTAAGTCTGACTTCGGCTCAGGTCATGATCTTGCAGTCCATGGGCTTGAGCCCCGTGTCAGGCTCTGTGCTGACAGCTCAGAGCCTGGAACCTGCTTTGGATTCTGTGTCTCCCTCTCTTTCTCTGCCCCTCCCCTGTTCGTGCCCTGCCTCTCTCTGTCTCTCGAAAATAAACGTTAAATTTTTTTAAATAAATAAAAATTAAAAAAAATAAAAATATTAATTTTTAGCAATCAAATGTAGTCTAAAACTCTTTTAATATGCTTTATTAGTATATAATTGTATAATTCTGGGCTTATTCATTGATAAATTTTAATCAAGCAAAGGAGAGGAATACTATTTAGCAACAAAACCTACACTTTCTTTGGATTTATTTAATTGTTAGATTTCCATGAACTAAAAGGGCAATTCAGAAACATTAATATTGAAGTTAATTTATTTATTTACTTTTTTAATTTTTTTTAATGTTTATTTTTGAGACAGAGAGAGACAGAGCATGGATGGGGGAGGGGCAGAGAGAGAGGGAGACACAGAATCGGAAACGGGCTCCAGGCTCCGAGCTGTCAGCACAGAGCCCGACGCGGGGCTCGAACTCCCGGACCGCGAGATCGTGACCTGGCTGAAGTCGGACGCTTAACCGACTGCGCCACCCAGGCGCCCCGAAGTTAATTTATTTTTAAAAAACACTAGGAGATATGATCTAGTAGGTTGAAAACTTCCAATATTTTTTTTTGTGTTGCTTTTTGTTCATATTATGTTACAATGAAGTATAAATAAAGAAGAGAGAACACTAATAAAATAATAATAAAATATATTTACTGAACTCTCATTTTGTACTAAAGAGTTTTAAAAAATGTTTTGTATTTGTTATTTCATTTAATTCTAGAAATGTAATTAATTAAAACGTAAGTTCCATGAGGGCAGAGATAATTTTGCCTGTTGTACTCACTGATATATATATATATATATCTTGTACTTCATCTCTGGTATACAGCAGGCATTAGAATGGAAACCAAACTGGAAAAGAGGAGATGCACGTTACACAGTAACAAAACTTTGGAAAAACTGTCGTCTAGAGTAACTTGGAAGGCTTATCATCCCCTTACTGAGTCTGTAGTTTTAAAATAAATGATTACCAAGTGTCAGAACAGTAGTGTGCATCTGCTTTTACTTTGTGTTTTTAAGATGCTCTTTCAAGAAAGAGACCAGGGGCGCTTGGATGGCTCAGTTGGTTAAGCGTCCAGCTCTTGATTTTGGCTTATTCTGTGATCTCACAATTTCATGAGTTCAAGCCTTGTGTTGGGTTCTGCACACTGACACTGCACAGCCTACTTGGGATTCTCTGTCTCCCTCTCTCTCTGCCCCTCCCCCACTCACACTCTGTCTCTTTCAAAATTAAAAAGAGAGAGAGAGAGAGAATCCAGATCATGACATAACTATGTGGTTGGAATGTAAAAGTTTAGAAATTGGGAGTTCAGAAATTTGAGGCCTTGAAAATTTACAAAAATCAGTTGCTTATGGATCTGGAACAAGAAGGGAAAAGCCAGAGAAAGATTTCAACAAGGTTTCACTAATATCCAGCCCTGTGGCAAAGATTGGTTTAAGGGTATGGCCTTCCCACCCCAGTTTAGAAGTCAGAGAACCTCAAATTATCATGCTTTAAGTTGAAAGAGGAAAGGGTAGGTACACAGAGGCAATTAATGAAGCTTGAGAATAACTTTTAAAAAACCATTTTAACTGTGATTATTGGCACATGGAACTTCTTTGAAGCAAACAGATCAGAGGTATTTAAGGGAATTGACTTGCCAAAAAAACCAGTAGTCAAAAGTCCATAAATTTACATTTAAATAGATTTTAAAAAATGATACCTATCCTTGTCACATCTGACCTTACCTTTACTATTTCATCTAGTTGAAGGCATTTCCTAAAAGTGTAAAATAATATTAAGGACAATAAATAAAGTCACCAATGACACTGATCCTTGGAAAATTCACACTTAGGAAGTCTCTTCCATGTTTCTAAGTTAGTTAGCCTTTTATCATGAAACTGAATTGTTATCCAGCCAGTGCTTCAGTTCAGGGTCATAGAGATTCTATTTTTTTTTTTTTTTGGAGGGGGTCTTCTGGTAAAGACCGGAAAACCTGCTAGACAAATTCTAAAAGAGCTGTAACACTGAGATTCTATTTTTATTTGCTCAGTCATTCACTCTTTCTTTAATGATTCAATATATGTCTCTTGAGATCCTACTTTACATAAGACATCGGCATCCACAAACACACATACCTCTTTGATCAGCAGTACATTAAGGGAAAAAAAATATCCTTTGAATGATCGACATACATGATGTGTTTTCAAAATGGTTGTGATTACAGATTTTTGTCATTAGGATGGCTATTGCAAGTTGCTTTCAAAGCCATTACATCTAAACAAGAGAGATACATTTGGAAAAAGAAAAAGGGCTCTTTATAAATCAGGAAAAGGTATAAAATTACTCCAGAGAACACAAAATCCTGGTAGTAGTTGTGGATTTTCCTGTTTTAGTCTTCTATTAATTCTAAGAGAACCTGCACACAGCCTTCTATTTCATAGCCAATACAGTAACACTAATGATTCTGAGAAGTACATTATGGACATATTTCTTTGAATGGAAAATTATTTGTATACCATTAGGGAAAAACATTCAATTTAATAACTAAATTCTGTATCCGTGTAATTTGGTTATTATCCTTAATTCTGAGTTTTGGACTAGCTATCAGCTGCAGAGAATCCCATTAACTTAATGTGTTCTTTAATAGCCACATCTGTATAGAATAAAGAACCCTGGAATACTTATTTGCTTAGAAGTTATTGAAGTAGACTCATTGTAGTGTTTTGTAAAAATTCGATGCTTCTCATGTCTCTGCATAAAGGAGACAAATAGCAAAAACTCATCCTAAATACGAGCAATTTCACAACTCTGTCTTAATGTGTTTGGTCCAATTATGCCGTATGCCTGTCAGTATAAGTCTCCAAAGACATCTCATTATATTTTATTTAATTTGAATTTATCGATTACCTCACTTTTTGGGTGTCAAATTTCTTGTAATTTATTAAGCGAGAAACTATAATTCATTACTGTTGCCATAGGAAATTTATGGACGGATGACAGTACTCGATTGGATTATCTTATTTGAACAACTAGGTTGTCGAGGCTAATTATTTGAATACGTATTTACTGACTATCTTCTATGTGTAAGTCACTGTTTTCATTGTGGAGGATGCCAGGAATCATAAGCTTTATTCTAACCTGGAACAAGGAACAGAGCTAAGGCTTGTACTCAAATTATCAAAACACAAATCTGCTACATAAGAGAGAAGACACACAAAATAAGAGAGTAACAAGGAGAGTGGTAGGTGTCCGGGTCCAGAGTCTGAGGAAATACTCTCTGATCAGGCAGGATTGGAGCTGGGCCTGAACGTGTGGTAGAATTTCAGCGTGCGTGGATTGCAGCTGAGGGGCACATTCCAGAGAAAAAGTGAGTCTCAGCAAAGTCACGTACATCTTTGGGTGTATGGCTTATTTGGGTAATGGGGAACAAGTCTGGTTTGCTTGCAGCATAGAGTACAGAAGCAGAAATGGTGGGAGATAGATTAGGACTGCCTGCTGGCATCAGATCACAGAAGAATTTGAAAGCCACGCTGAGGAGTTTGGATTTTATTCTAAAAGAAATGGGGAATCATAGACTGTTTTGAGATATGGCATGGCATGATTTGTAACTGTGCTTTAGAAGATCTTTATGGTAATCATATGCAGAGGACAGAACGTCCAGAAGTAAGATTACTACTTAAGAAGGATGCTGTTAATAAAGATCAGCTGGCTTGAAAAAAAATTTAACTATATAAACTACATAAAAGTTCTATATATGTATATATAGTTCAATTGTTTTCTAATTAGCTAAGGCAGTGGAGGTGGGTTTTCTTGAAAGCAGTTTTAAAACATAATAATGCTTTTGGAGACGGAACTCATTATGAATTAAATTTCTCAATATTTTAACTTTATAACATTGTCACTTTCTAAGTCCTGCTTTCTTCATTCAGTTGGGTATGAATCAAATTAGTTGGTAGGTACTGCAGAGTGCTTAATACCCATTGATTAGTAATACCCACCATTAGATAAGTGAAATTTATCTGATCTATTTTCTTTCATTTTCCATTGTTATTCTTTGGAGTCTAGCCAGTCTTCTTCATATATATAGACTTTTTTTCCTCTCAATCATTTTCTTTTTTTATTAAAAAACATTTTTAATGTTTATTTTTGAGAGAGAGAGAGAGAGAGAGAGAGAGAGAGAGTGCAAGTAGGAGGAGGGGCAGAGAAAGAGGGAGACACAGAATACGGAGCAGTCTCCAGGCTTTGAATGGTCAGCCTGACACAGGGCTTGAACCCATGAACTGTGAGATCATGACCTGAGCTGAAGTCAGATGTTTAACCAACTGAGCCACCCAGGCACCCCTCCTCTCAAAAATCTTCTTGAAAAATTTTAGCCATTTTATGTTCAAAGTGCGAGAATATTGATAACTAAAGCATAAAAAGGTATTATAAACAAGGTAATTATATCACATACAAGTGCAACAGGGAAAAAACCCCAAAAACAAAAAAACAAAAAACCCCACAGTTCAGGGTAAGTATTCATGGTCTTTCCCACTCTCATACCTCTTGTTCTTGTGTCTTGGGGATTGATTGGGGATGCTGGGCAGAGAAGAGGCATGGAAGATGCTGAAGGAAGCTAGATTTGTGTAGGATGGAGTTTACTCTCCCCGCCCCCCCTCCCCCCAAAAGTATTCTAAAGGAAAGGGGATAAGACAGATGCGACAAGGGACTGGAAGAGGCTTATTACAGGCTGGAGTGGTTAGAAAAAAATCAGAGAAGAGAAATTTGGGACCGTAAAGAGAATTGGGAAAGATAATTTTTTTTTTTACATTTATTCATTTTTGAGAGACAGACCACAGGAAAGGGAGGGGCAGAGAGAGAGAGAGACAGAATCTGAAGCAGGCTCCAGGCTCTGAGCTGTCAGCACAGAGCCCGATGTGGAGCTCGGACTCACAAACCGCGAGATCATGACCTGAGCCGAAGTCAGATGCACAACGTACTGAGCCACCCAGGCACCCCAGAGAACTTTTTTTTAAGGTTGCCTCCTTCCCTTCTCCGGTCCCCCTCAAGGGCATCTTTTCTCATGAAAGGTTGACATTTCATTGCTCTTCAAACATTTTGAAGTCATATTTGGGGTTGGTTGAGTGTGTCTGAGTGATGAGTCAATGTGTCAGCAAGAACACTTGGTTTTCTTGAGGAGGCGTGGGTTTACCATGGGTTTACCATGGGTCTCTACATTCTGCTACCGTGCAATAAAGTATTTTGGAATAACTGGTCAACAATCTCAACAATGTATATACATCGCTCAAGATATTTTAGCATTTTTGCTGTCTTCCCCGAGCTCATTCTCTCCCACACCCCTTGTACTTTGCCATATTTTAGCCACTAGGGAATCCTCTTGTTTCCCAGTTTCTTTTTGATGTTGAATTTCGGTCCTCACTACACCAGAGCTTGACCGAACTTTAAGTATCAACCTTCTCTTGACTGTTCAAGCAGATGCATGAGGGGACCCAACCTTTGTCATGGGGGTGCGGTCAAGCTGACCTCATTAAGTAAAAATTTCACTCAGAAAAGTTCTTAGGATCATCCTGTTGACTGTCTGGACTTAGGCAGAGAGTTGAAGAACACTTGGAAAGCTGCAATGTACCTCATATGCACGGTATTTCAAATTATGTTTACAAATAAACTCAGCAGAAAAATTTTAATGTTAACAGAGGGCAGAAAAACACACAAGGACTTTAAAAGCCACTGGTATATGTAATTTTTATAGTGGTAAGAGCCCGTGCCTATTTGAGTGGAACAGAAGAAACATCTGCTGACAATTTGTGATGGTGATAATATGGCAGCCCTGAAGTATTTCACACTTACTCAGACAACACAGTGCTTTTATCTCTCTAAGTAACCAGTGTGTGTCCTGTTGAGCAGTTACTTTGAAAGTAGTCTCTGTTCTCCTGATAGCTTTGTGTTCTCCTCTATTTCAATGTAATTAATACGCTCAATATAAATAGCTAAATCTTCAAAAAGATTTGCCTGCCTTGCGAGCACTACATTTCCAATTACACACTAAATTAGGCACATGATCGAACATGAACACTAACATTTTCCAACAGGTGGTGAATAAGCGATTTCCATTCATCAGCTCAGCAACAGCACTCTGGCCAAATCATCACTCTGTTTCAGAGCTCATCTAATATACCAGGAGCTTTTAACCAATTAAAAGAAAAACCTTCCTTTAAAAGAAAGATTTAGGAGAATGAAGTGTCTAATTCTAATCCAAGACTACCGAGCATTGCCAGGGTTAGATTTCCATATGTAAAGCTAGGATCTAAATGAAATTTTGTGTGTACTACAAAAATGTATCAAATTAAGGCCATCTAAGTAAATTTAGTATCAGACTTCTGATGTTTGTAGCTAATGAATTCTTACCCGATTTTGAAAAGGCACCATTATACTTTAGTTCTCTGTCAAACATCAGATTCTTGAGTATCAGGTTGGGATACAAGTAAACACAAAAATGATCTCTGTTTTAAAAATTAATTTTCTTTGTGGGGTTCCTGGGTGGCTCAGTCGGTTAAGTGTCTGATTCCTGATTTCAGCTCAGCTCATGATCTCATGGCTTCGTGAGTTGGAGCCCTGCATGTGGTTCTACGCTGACAGCATGGCCACTGCTTGGGATTCTCTCTCCCTTTCTCTCTCTGCCCCTCTTCTGCTTGCACTCTCTCTCTCTCTCTCTCTCTCTCAAAATAAATAACTAAACTTAAAAAAATAAAAATAAAAATAAAAATTAATTATCTTTGCTGTTGTGTTGTTTATCACACTCCTGCTAAGACAGCAAAACGAAACCACTAAGTTCGAGAGATGACAAGATGAAGTGAATAGAGGCAGCTTATAGTAACAGAGACACATTTTATCAGGATTCCTGGGTTAGTTTACTTGCTTTTACAAACAGCCTTCTTCAGCAGAAGAAATTTCTGGCCAAGCTGAAAAACTCAAATTTATCAGGTACAAGTATCTTTCTAATGTTGGGGAGGAAGATCTTCCTCTGCCCTATGATGTAGAATCAACTTAACATGAGAAAGATTAACAGGAGACGATCAAATTTAAGAGTCGTACGTACGTGCACATGTGCACACATACATTTGTACAGGGAATCCACACAGACATGGAATTCCGAAGACAATCAGGCAACAGGAAGCTTATATGATCTAAGGAAAGGGGTAGGGTCTGAGGATACAAAGGGGAGAGAGACCCTTAGCAAAAAGATGGAAGAAGATATTTGGAAAAACAAAATTTGCCTTATTCTGCAGATAAGGTTCTTAGGTACAGGGAGTCTCTGTTAATAGCTCTCTTCCTGATACAGGCGCTCCTTTCCGGTGTAAATTTAGGCAGTTGAGGGGGAGGCAGAGAGCTTGGGGCAGCCTGCCCAAGGTCGTTACACTAATAGTCATCAAATAATTTTGGAGAAGTGTCTTAAAGCTCAGAGCACTTTCACTGATCGAGTATCAAAGCATTATATAAGCTGGCTTGCATAATATGCTCTTCGGGGTAAGATAGAGCAAGGGGAGAGCAAAATCTCTGGTGTGTCCAGTTATATTCTACTAGGTACAGTCCAGGAAATGGTTATGAACCAAGCCTGAATCACTGAAGTGTACACATTTAAATAGTCTCAGAGTCTAACAACTTCCTCTGTGTGTGCTAACTTCATAAAGACGCAGGAAGAGGAAAACAGTAGAAAACTCATGGCCAGATGATGGAGCAGATTTGGTAGCATGAATTGAGAAACCCAAATCTACCAGTGATTTTTCAGCATGAACTGATTATTGAGGATGTCTATTTTACTGTTTGCTTTCTTATGAGCTATTGAAAAAGGTGGACTGCAGATGCTGTTATCTGCCCCGTAGCTTTTAGACAGACTATGTTATAATAAAATGACTTTTCTCCATGAGAAAACTATAGGAGAGTTACACGGTAGACTTTCTGAGATCTCATTTTCCTTCCTAAATTTCCTGCTTCCAGTAGACAATTGTTAAGCCACCAAACAATCAGAGTTAATAAACCTTCATTTAGAGACTAATACAATGAAATAAAATAACTCATAATTATGTTTTCACCCAAGAAGTCATGGGTATATTTTTGTTATAAGCCCCCCAAACATGGACATTTGGAAGGGGACTTGATCCTCAAACCTTAAAGCTCTGATTCCTTGATAACTAAATCTGTACCCATTGAAGATTCGTTACAAGAAGGACCAGTTGTGGGTGTATGAATAAGAAAAGCCCAGTGGGTAAGACGAAACGCTGCAACCACAAGAAAAGTAAGAACAAATCTCTAAAGCTTGAAAAAGTAATGATCCCTGCAATGAAAAAGGGGGCATCAGGAGTGTGTGAACATTTTCCTAGGAAGCAAGAGACTTGTGTTCAATCCCAAGTTGCAACACGTCTCATGTGTGGAATATTAGAAAACTGCACCCTGGGAGGCTCAGGTGCATGAGTCTCCAAGTAAAGGGGTGTGTCTGAGGAGGTCTTGATGCTGGTTTTGGCTTTAAACTCTATAAGGCCCTTTCAGACCCGGGCCCTCCAAACATGTGGCATATTCCCCAGTGAATGGTGCATTACACAATTCTGGCATCTAGCTCTCTAATCTCCTTCTCACGGGAGCTACAAACTGTTGAAAAGTAGGGGTGATAGAACCATAGAGGTTATACACAGCAGAACAAAATTTGACAAAAAAAGAAACTATCAGTATTGAAGCATGCTTTTAGCCCTTAGAACCGTCTATCAAAGGGAAATAGAAAGCATCTATTTAAAATTTTTTTAACGTTTATTCATTTTTGAGAGATGTAGAGAGACAGGGCATGGGTGGGGAAGGGGCAAAGAGAGAGGGAGACACAGAATCCGAAGCAGGCTCTAGGCTCTGAGCTGTCAGCATGGAGCCTGACACAGGGCTTGAACCCACGGACCTTGAGATCATGACCTAAGCTGAAGTCGGAAGCTTAACCAACTGAGCCACCCAGGTGCCCTGAAAGCATCTATTTTAATAGAAATATTGATAGGAAAAAAGAAATTTATACAGCCCAAATGTATGGTGGGCATGGTTTTTTATACAGGATACTTTCTGTTCAGCCCATTTCTGAGAAGTCGTTATCATTGATTTGCATTTCATTCGTTGCATTCTCTTTATTATGTGTATGTGCCCTGCTTGTGAAAAATTTCCCTTCTACTCTTTTGCTGATGAATATATTCCATGATTTGATCTGAACATTTCCAGATACAGCACCATACCAACAGAAGATGGGGCTTAAAATAACTGGAGTATGTAATGGATCTGAATCGCTTGTGTATAGCCCAGTCTTACCTTTGTGCTGGCAGGGAACTTAGGGGCTGGTTAGAGACCATAACCAGTCCGCAGGGTTTTATTCAATTAAGAAAAAGCATATGCAAACATATGTATGTTCATTTATGTGTGGGGGTGTGTTTTATAAGGCAACATTTAAGAATTAGGTATTATTTTTCTTTCTAGTTTCTTTTTTTTTTAATGTCTATTTATTTTTGAGAGCAAGAAAGAGCATGAGTGGGGGAAGGGGTAGAGAGAGGGACATACAGAATCCAAAGCAGGGTCCAGACTCTGAGTCCAGTGCAGGGCTTGAACCCAGGAGCCAGTGATATCATGACCTGAGCCGAAGTCGGATGCTTAACCAACTGAGCCACCCAGGCGCCCTTTCTGGTTTCTTTACTTTACCTTCTTAGCTCGAGAAAAAAAAAAGGAGTGAAATAGTACTTTGGCATGTCCACATGCTGACATTCTGTAAAGTCTGACCAATTCTCACTTGCTATGGCCCACTTTCCACTAAGGTGTTCATTGATAAATGCTAACGGTGTTACTGCTCCTGAGAGGATTTGCATCTTAATTGGGGCCTCTTAAGGATTTCAATGCCTTCAAAGGTCTAAGAAATAAAAGTCTAAGGCAGAAATTGAAAACATTCTATCTAAAAGCCACATGTCTTACGTTTTCTAGCTTAGTCCAAATGTTATGAGGGTTTTATACTTTTCAATAAAAAAGACTCATTAAAACTCTTCCAAATGTAATTTAATTTTACTGTGTTTGCAAGTCTTGTCATATATAAATAAGCAAATAAAAAAATTCTTTGTCAGACTCTTCTTATGGGTTGGCTTCGAAGTAAGGTCTAGGTAATTGGAACAGACAGCTACTTTTACAGATATTTTTGGAAAGAGGGTTCCTGGACCTTCTCAAATCACGCACGTGGGGGTCCAAGACAGGTTTAGACCTCTGGACATTTGCCAGTAGAGTGTCCAATTATTTTTTTGTTGTCAAAAACTCCACCATAAGTGGGAGATACATTACTTTTCAAAGTTTGGGTTTTGTTTGTTTTGTTTTGTTTTATGCGATGAGATACCACTAGTCAAAGTTTCTGATGGAGCTATTTTGGTATAGGATCTCCATAATTAAGAAGTGAGTTTTTTTCAAAAGTAAATCAGTGCTAAGTCTAACTGAAGTCCACCTTCTAAATTACGAGAGTACTTCCCATAACATGTAAGTTGCAGTCACTATTATCATCCTCATGAGCGTGAGCTGGTTGTAAAGCACCGACTTGTTACATTAGCTAATTTGCACAAGTACCGCAGACTGATTCCTGAGTCATTCCAGAATACACAGTTAACGTCAATGACTGAAAATTCAGTTGCTGACAGTTGTAGATTATGGACAATGGACAATTAAAATAAAACTAATGAGCTAATTAAGGTGTCGGCAACTGAAATGTTTTGTTAATTCAATGATAGTTAATGCAGTCATGGTTCTAACACATTTTAATTCTTAATGGTGAAACACTGATCTCTAATGGCTAATATCTCTGCTTTACGGCATGTATAAAGTCATCCTTAGAGGAGGCTGGGGCACTCTGATGTTTAGTACGAGGCACACAACGCAAGCCTAAGAGCAGAAGAAGGGTTTTCTTAACAGACATGTAGATAAGGGAGCACTTCTGCTTTGCATTTCCTGTTTTGCATTGTTAAACATTGTTCATTCTTCATTTGCTAACTTCATAATTCTCAAAGTGACCCCATGCTATTTCTTAAGTGTTCGTGGGCTTTTGGCAAACTGAATAAACTATTTGGCAACAATGCTCCACTATCTAGGATATTTTACAAATATGACCGTTTCCACTTCCTGAAGACACCAACTCTATGAGAATAGATTAGAAAGGAAGGTCAGGAAAATTCAAAGCAGTGATTGTAAAAATGAGGCTGTCAGGAAGAATCCTGGTGCCATTTCTTCCTTGCTCCTATAGAAGTGGACCAAACATATTTCCCCCATATGCACATCCACTTTCTTTTTTTGATTTTTTTGATTTTTTTTTTTAGAGAGAGAGAGAGAGAGAGAGAGAGAGCATGAGAAAGGGGGAGGGGCAGAGGGAGAGAGAGAAAATCTTAAGCAGGCTCTGCACTCAGTGAGGAATCCAATGCAGGGCTTGATCCCACGACCCTGGGATCATGACCTGAGCTGAAATCAAGAGTTGGATGCTCAATCGACCGAGCCACCCTGGAGACCCTGCACATCCACTTTCTAATCTGCAACTTGTTCAGGGTTTGTCTCATGCTGTGAGCAGTCAGTGCTGGATAATTTATTCAACAATTAGTTGGTCCTTCCTGTTGAGTGATTGATGCTGTGGAAATACTTAAAATTGGTAAAACATTTCAGCTGCAAAAGAAAACTTCCCACCAAGTTGTAGAAAATAAGCTAACACTGAAGTAACCAGAGGAAAAGTATTTTATGTTGGTTTATATGTATATATGGTTGGTGACAAACTTTCTCAAGTATGATATGTCATAGTTTAATGCAAAAAAGGTTTGAAGAATCCTTCATGGCAGTTTTATATTTAGCACATATTAGTTGAAACACATGACCAACACGGAGGATGAATTCAACAAGACTTTAAAGAAATTATTTCATATTAATCATACCATCCATATGTGTATAATAATTACATCATCCATATGTGTACAAAATATCAGTACGCATATTTATAAGCCATATACAATCCACTTAGTCTTTAAAGAATTCTTGATGTTTTTATGGATTCTTGGACTCCAAAACCTTGGGATTCCCCAACTCCATTCCTCCTCCAAGATGCCTGTGACTAGGACCAAGAGGTTGAAAAACATTGGTTTAAAGTAGACCGCCATGGATTAGTGTGGGTAAGGAGATTTTACAGAGGAGACCAGGACAGGAACTGAGGCTTGAAATTTGAATAAAGATTAGCTCGGCAAAAAGAAGGCAAGAGGGCATTCCTAATAGAAAACAAAAATGTAAGTGGTAAGAGTATGCGGAGACTAGCAGAGCTAGAAAGAAAGTGCATTTTTAGAAACTGCATTTGCATTATTGGTAGTCATGCTTGAAAAGGTAATTTAAGTCAGGGTATTCTTAGTGAATAACCAAAAGTGGCTTTGCTGTGCAAAATAGCCAGGAGGAAAGGGCTGACATAAAAAGTGGACTCTTATCTGGAATTTTGCAGAGATGTGACACTCCAAAGTGTGGCAGCTCTTAAAAGCTCCTGGGTCATGACCAGTAATATACCATGGTGGAGAGTCTACGGTGGGAGGTGGGGGTGAGATATGTGGAGATATATCAAGGACTCTCTAAAATAATGCTAGATATTCTAATATCTGATTCTAATTTTAATACACATTAATTTTCCATGAAGGTACTAAGTTCAACTTTGAAAAAAAAACTGGTCTTCATTCAACGTTGGGGGACAAGTTTCAAGAGCTCTAAAGAGATGACAGTTAGGTGGTACCTGATGGATGATAGGATGGGACATGGGGACATGAACAAGTAGTAGAAGCTATGATATCCAGCAGAAAGCAGGCTAAATTTGAGAAGGACACTGGGAGCGAGTATAGGTTAGAGAAATGGACCTCTTGTTTAATCAGCAGAAGATTTCCTATATTCCCTAGTAAATAAAAAAATAGAGGTGGAACTAAGGTATCTGGAGAGTAACAAAGGCTTTTGAGTAGGCAAGTACCATGATAAAAGCAAGATTTTTTTTAAAGAGAGAGAGAGCATGTAAGCAGAGGAGGGAACAGAGAGAGAGAGAGAGAGAGAGAGAGATTGAGAATGTTAAGCAGAATCTTCATGCTCAGCTCAGATTCCGACATGGGGCTCAATCCCACAACCCTGGGATCATGACTACCCGGGTGCCCCTAAAAACAGGAATGTAAGATCACAATGTAGGGGGAGGGGTGCAAGCACAAGGAAAAGACCAGGAGCAGGTGGAAGAGTTGAGTAGTGTTGCAAAGATCCAGACATCGGAGAATGAGCATGGATTAATCACTGATTGGAACGAAAGAAAAGAAGGGAGAGCCTCCAGAGTTCATTTAGTGGAAGACTGACAGGACTCAGTAGCTTTCTTTCCCATGACAAAAAGGTGCTGGAGGAGTTTTTTGGAAGCTGGGACTCTGGAGCACGGAGGCTAGGCAAGATTACAGATAGCTGAGGAGAAAGCAAGGTGAGCAGACTGGGGTGTGGGGGACAAAAATTGATTTGGGCTTGGACGTTTTGCATTTGAGGAAAACAGCAGAAAAGTAATAGAATATGCTTGAAGGACAGTAGGAGATTAAACAGTGGGCCATGAAGGGAAGAGTAGATGGATTTTTACGAGTTTCCTTCTCACCCTGGAAATAATTTTTTTTTCAGGATAGAATACATTATAAAGGACAAGTGAACCAGGAGATGAGAACATTTAGGTGCTTCATTCAAAATAATAAAACATGATTTTCTTTTTTTAAAAATTTATTTAAATGTTTATTTATTTTTGAGAGAGAGCGAGAGCACAGGAGAAGTGCAGAGAGGGGGACAGAGGATCCAAAGCAGGCTCTGCACTGACAGCAGAGAGCCTGATGCGGGGTTCAAACACACGAACCGTGAGATCATGACCGGAGCTGAAGTCAGAAGCTTAACTGACTGAGCCACCCAAGTGCCCCAAACATGATTTTCTATTGGATACTATTCTCTTTCATTTATTCATTCACCAGATAACAAGGTTTCATGGTTATCATTCTTTGAAGTTTAACTATCCAAAGCAGAACCAGGTCAAAAGACTCCTTAAGAATGACTCCTGGTGACGAAAGCAATGACATCTACATAAAGAATGAAGATTCAGAAAATGTGAAAGACAAGGGGGAAAAAGCAAGAAAGACATGAGGGAAAAAAAAAAAGAAAAAACAAAGTATGGGTAATGAAAAGAATAGACACTGAGTTTCTCTAATGGCTCCAGCAGGGAAAGAAAAGTTGCATTTGCCTTCTGCTTTTAAATAAATAGAACATTTTCCCAATAATGCCAAGATGACTCACAACGTACATTTGATGTATCTTGTAATTTTCCTATACCCTGGAAAGACAACACAGTTGAAGTAATACTAGCCAAGCCTTACATGTAATTATAGGATGCCTATAGGATTTCTAGTACAATATATTAATGAAAGCCAGTTATTTAATTATGGCATAATAAAATGAAACGCTTTTATAGTCATTTCTTAAAAACAGACCAAAAAACAGTTTCCCAAATATAGCTGAGGAGCAGTAGAATCATATCTTGAGGTAAGTGGATGTCTCTGCCAGGGTATAGAAACAGTTTTTCCTGTCACTAAAAGGACAAACTACAATCCATCTGCCATGTATAATTTGACAATCTGTAATGCCTAAACAGTAGGAGGGAAAGACATGTCTTCCAAAATTTCCCCCCGAAGGAGGAGGCTTTCAGCAGTTCCCAATTACTATCTAGGCTGACGGTCTCGCTCGAGACATCTGCTCAGCGGTTAGCCATGAAAACCTGGCACGCAGGAGGCCAGAGGTGTGCCTCACAATTACCATTGGCTTTGGAGTGGCCAATTATTAGAACAGGAGCCAATCACTGAGTGTCAGGTACGGGTTGGCAAGCCTCGGTGGTGTGCCACTAGGTGTCCCCAGACCTAACTTTATGCATATATACTTCTGAGATGATAATCTTGCTAAAGGTCAAAGTGAAAACCCCACTGTGAGTCTGTGTTTAGTAACGAGCCAAAGATCTTAACACATTCCTACTGATAATAGAATGAAAGTCATATAATGCCATAGATCAATGTTTCCTGCAGATAAGGACTGCTTTCTCAGGACCCACTGCGGTTCATTACACTTACTAAAGGTACTAAAAATCTTTCCTGGCGTTGGTTCAGAATACACAAAACTGGTCCCTACAAAGACTTACTCTGGTCAGCACATGGATAGTTTCCCATGTAGGAATGATTTTAGGGGCAAGAGAAGACAATTCCATCTTGCAGATAGAGGTTCACCTTCAGAAATCTTGGGAGAAACCTGGATGAAATTCACGAGTGACCCTCTGTGAGAAGACAAATGGCTAAAAGGTAATAACAACAGCATTGTTAATGGAGAAAGAACCAGCAGAGGGATTTCTCCACGTGCAGCTTTAGAACTAGCACAATCCACAAGTATCCCGTCCAACAGCCAAAAGTCTTAATTAGGGAGGGAACTACGGAAAAATGACAACCAGATGTAATGTGGAATCCTAGATTGGATCCTGGAACAGGAAAAGGACACCAGTGGAAAAACTAGTGAAAGCTGAGTAAATTCTGTAGTTTAGTTAATAGTCTTCTACAATATTAATTTCTTGTTTTTGAGAATTCTACTGGGATCACACACGATGTTAACTTAGGGAAAACTAGATGAGGAGTATATGGGAAATTTCTGTATTATCTTTGTAACTTTGGTAAGTCTAAAATTACTTCAAAATAAAAAGTTAAAAAGAAAAGACCCAATCAATTCAATAGAAAAATTAGTCACTGTGCTGAGCACTTTGTTTGCCTGCATAAAGCCAAATCAATGTGCTAATAGTTCTTATTTGAACTATTATGGAATTATAGAATTATTATGGAATTACAGAATTTCAACTATTATGGAAACAATATTAATGTCGATTTAGTCTTTTTTTTTTTGGTGTTTATTTATTTTTGAGAGAGACAGAGACAGAATGCGAGTGGGTTGGGGAAGAGAGAGAGGGAGGCACAGAATCTGAAGCAGGCTGCAGGCTTCGAGCTGTCAGCACCGAGCCCGATGCGGGGCTCCAACTCATGAGCTGTGAGATCATGACCTGAGCCGAAGTCGGACGCTCAACTGACTGAGCCCACCCAGGCGTCCCATTTTAGTCTTTTTTTTTTTTAATTAAAAAAATTTTTTTAATGTTTAGTTTTGAGAGAGAGAGAGAGAGAGAGAGAGAGACAGACCATGAGCAGGGGAGACAGGGAGACACAGAATCTGAAGCAGGCTCCAGGCTCTGAGCCATCAGCACAGAGCCCGATGCAGGACTTGAACTCATGAACCCCTAGATCATGACCTGAGCCGAAGTTGGTGCTTAACCAGCTGAGCCACCCAGGCGCCCATGTCAATTTAATCTTTTTAAACATTTTATAAATGAGAAACCAAGGCAAGAGCTGTGAAGTCACTTCCCTAGGAGGTGGCATTTAATTAAACACAGACTGGGAAAAGAGCCTGTGTTCTGTGCCAATGTCACAAGCACAATCTAGGTAGCATGTCGCTGTACTGCTGTATTAGACAGGAAACAAGCATCTAATGCGTTCAAAGCTCTGTCGGTCTCTGAAAAGATGCGACTCTCCCTCTGTCCGTGTCCACGTCCCCGTTTGTAGCTATATCCCTTTGTAATTATCACAGTCTAATTGAGGAGATATGCGAAACGATCACTAAAATTTTAAAGATATTAGGCAGTGAATATTCCAAGTTAAATAGGCAATTTTGACAATAACTGCAGAAATATGTGGTTTATACAAAAATTGTTGCTTTACTACATCCCCTACCTAAAGAATTAATCCTGTGGTGTTCCTACATGTATCAGCACCGGAAGAAAAAAGAACTTTGACATGTCAAGAGGGTAGAGAAAATATTCAGTCAGTTTGCTATTATCAGGTGCTCTTTTCTCAGTGCACTTTCATGGGAAATAGGGATTACAGTCCTTCTTCTGGACAAGATCCATTTGTACACGCCACCCCCCCCCCACACCATGTTTTTGCTTTTGTTTTTGTTTTTGCAGAGTAATGTCATGTCAAGGGTAATGGCAAGAGGCTGTTCATGTCAAAGACAATGTTCCAAAAGTACAATGCAAGTAACAGATATTGTCTGGCAATGAAGCAAAGAAGTTAAAAAGGAAAGACGAGCCCACACAAACTGAAATGAGCAAGTTTCATGTGTTTCTATGTTTTTAATTGTGGAAAATGTGGAAGAAATGAATTGAAGCTGCCTCATCAGCGGCTTTGATTTTAGCAATTTGTATTCCTAAAAACAAGCCTTCCTGAACGAGCAAGACCTGACAGCAGAATTGCAGACTACATGTTGCCAAGTGCAGAAATAAGTTTATTTTCCAACTTTTGTCAACATCAAATGCTCAGAATTTCCACGGTTTTTTTTCTTCCCTTTTCATCAAATCAAATGTTATTACAAGACCTTAGGAGACAAACCTCAGCTCACGATCAAGTCTTTAGTTTCTCCAGGCTCATCTTACATTCATCCCAGGGCAGTAATTTAATATGCATTATGAGTTGCCTGACAATTCTGGATTTTTCATTTGGACGCATTTCCTTGAGAATTCTAGAATGATAGCCAGCCTGGTATTAGCTTCTGTAGTAATACATCATTTTTTCCCAAAAGCAAATGTCAACCTTATTATACTCCATGGAAAATCATATGCTCTTTGAGGGCAGCAACCAGGTCTCCAACTGTTTTGTAACCCACACAGCCCTTGACAAAATGTATTTTCAACAGTAGGTGTTTAATAAATCTTAACTGACTGACTCACTGACTAAGTGATTGAATGAATAAATGAGAGATTTGTTGAAATAGTTAAATAAATAATTCCATATAAATCATTGTGAACAATGCCTGGCATTCCTTTCCCAAGGAACAGGCGTCGTGACTTAAAATCGTCCTGCTCAATGAAAATGATGCACACTCATTCACAGTCAGAAATGAAACAAGTTTCTGGCCAACGCAAAGCACATTAACTTTAGCAAAATATATTTTCAGCCTGAAATATACAAGTAATTCCCTCAATGTTCCAGACATTTAGTCTGAATAAATAAACTAGACCAAATAACTACCTGGTCTCAGGTCTGATGCCAGCATTCTTGTCTGACTTCCTACTCTCTTCTTTGCCTCCTTCGTTTTGGTCTTTGTTCATGCTGTCCTGGCTTCCTGGAATGTACTTTCTCAACACGGTCAATCAGAAACTCCAACTCATGTTCCAGTGACTACAGCACATCCAAACTCCTCCAATTATGCTTGGCCATATTGGACATATTGTTCTGCTTTGTCTTAGCCCTGTAAGATTCCCTCTAGAAAAGAGGTGAGGGTTCAGTGGTCAAATACATGTGGAAAACTGACCTCCTTTTGGTAGGTTAGTTATTCCTCTCCCTACCTTTGCTGTAGCCCTAGGACCTCTTTCTCATTCCTGAAACAGGCCTCATGTGATCCTGCCTTGGCCTTTTGGTTTCCTCTGCCCTGACAATGCTTCCCCCACTCACGTAGCCACTTTGCTTGCTCTCTCACTTTGCTCAGGCCTCTGCCCAGTTGTGACATTATTGATGAAGCCTTACCTGCTGGCCTTACACAAAAGGTCCATTTGAAGGACAGTCTTATTTTACTTACTGCTGAATTCCCAGGGCATGATACATAATGGGCATCCAATAAACATTTTTTTGAATAGGTGAGCTAACACAATATTACATTTTCTTAGATTCATAAGGCATATTAACATGTTAAATAATCAAAGTAAAATTTTTTCTGAAGTTACTTGACCATGCTAGAACATGCTTTGAAAAGTACAGCTCCGAATTATATAGACTCTTCCTTCTACTGAATGCCTGGAGAGTTTATCAGAGGTTACATATAGTTTATTGTAATGTCCTTTAATTAATTCGATGGGTATTGTTTCTTCCTCTCCCAATTAACTTTGAACTTCAGAGACCACATCAAATATTCTTGCACATTACTCTGGGCCTAACACAACGCGGTGATGCACCACAGACACTCAGGCCATTGCTCATTTCTGAAGGAAATATCTACCTTTGTTTGCAAATATGTGAAATATATGTAATTCAACAAAGATATAGGTTCTTTGAAGTTTAATTTTGTTAGTTTAGTGGTAAGAAGATAGATGTAACATTAAAATAAAAAGAGACAAATTCATTAGGTGATTTTTACAAATGCTCCTATGCAAAATGACCTTATTGATTGTTGTGGATATGTAGACTGAACAAAACATCTAGAACTATGCCTGGGAAAACATCCACAAAACCAAAGAGTTATAATAAAACATTCTATTTCAAAATGGATATTACTTCACCACAGTTTTAAAGGGGCATTTTTTCAGATTTACAGATACTGAAACAGCCTACTTTCTATCAGTTAGAAATGGGTGAGATCAGTATGAAAGTTTGTCTTTTTCTTTAGAAAAGTACACATGTGAAGGGCTCGGCCATAAACACTCAATGAGCCAACCCTGGACTTTTAAGAGAATTCTGGTCTCCTTTTTCTTAAGGCAATGACTCAACTAATTGCCCAAGAGACTCACAAAGTACAATATTTTTATGACAGAATTTTTTATTCTTTCACAGTGGTCACTAAAGACAAAATTGTTTCTTGGAGACAGATTCTTAGAGCTATGTTTAAAAGGCATAAACTGCTACTGAGTTTTGTTTTTATTCTCATTTTAAAGTTTAAATAAACAAAATGTGTTTCCATCAACTAAATGTTTCTGCACTTTTGAAAATAATGAATAAAAAAAGAAAATCATGAATATATCTTTAAAATATTTTAAAATTTTGAGTTATTTTAAACCTTGAGCTTGGCAATAATGTCCCTGTCATAAATGTATACCAAAACTGAAGTTTAAAAATATACCTTCAAAAAGATGGAGGCATGAACAAACATGTATTGAGCATACTATAATGAAATTTTCAGTTCTTATTATTTATACATATGTTTGTGAAAGTACCTATGTAAGAGACATCCTAGCTATTAATAATTCAGGGAAAGAAAATTATAGAGCAAACACGTTCATGTGGCTTTTATCTCTCATGTCTCATTTTACTTTTCTTTCACATGCTACCAAAAATAGTAATTATCAAACTACTTTTATAAGACTTTTAATAATAACTCTGTACCTAAGTATTCTATCAAAACAAGGGGACGTAATGCAGAGAGAGAACCTTCATATTTTAAAGTAACAGACACATTGGAATTTTAATCTGTTTCAAGTGCTGAGTGTTGTTTAATCCAGTGTTGCTCAAATGGTTCTCTGGGTTAGTGGAGGGGACAAGAGGGATGGCATGGCTCAGGGTGACATGCCATGAGTCAGGACTGGAGCACCTGTATGCAACAGGACAGGTGCAGGGAGGCATATGCAAGTCCGTGGACGTGCAGGTTGAGTTCGAAAACACAAATGTAGAAATTTAGGGGCACCTGGGTGGCTCAGTCAATTAAGCGTCTGACTTCGGCTCAGGTCATGATCTCACAGTTTGTGAGTTTGAGCCCCGCATCGGGCTGTGTGCTGACAGCCCAGAGCCAGGAGCCTGCTTTGGATTCTGTGTCTCCTTCTCTCTCTGTGCCTCCCATGGTCATGCTCTATCTCTCTCTGTCTCTCAGTAATAAATAAACGTTAAAAATTTTTAAAATAAAAATGAGAAAAAAAACAAATGTAGAAATTCAGAGCTGACGAGAGAATGGGAGACACAGGGCAGGAGCAGAGCAAGGGCTGAGGTGGTGTCTTCT